>NW_028321887.1:814656-1029313 GCF_036245765.1 Copidosoma floridanum | reverse complement strand
CAAGATTTCTGCATGATCACAGATGTAGATGAGGTATGGGGCCTGCCATTTCACTTAAAAAGGTGATTATCAGTTTTACCATTTTAAATTTCAGTACATATTAAAAATTTCTTTGTTATTTTTATTTTAACATCCAGTGTCATTTCGAAAAGATTCATTGATAGATACTTGTTTGCTCATACTGGAGCAAGTGTGACAGGTAAATGATAGTTCACTCTTGATGGAATAATTTTTTATGGACGTAGCTGTGTGCATAAAACTCTTGAAATGTCTCCAGAAAGCAGTCCTTGTCATCCGGTTATAAACTCTAGTAATAACAATCGTACATTCATGAACTGTACCAGCATTCACAACTTGGAGCGATAACTTCAGAACAAGAGGACGAATTTCTCTGAATTAAAAGTGCAGAAAGATGTAAGTTTCTTTTTGAAGTGAGCAAGGTGAAGTATTCATGGCTCTTGAAAGGAAACAAAATCGTATTAAATATTAATCACTATTGTTAAGAGCACTATTATAACAATTCGTGGTGTCTGATATTACAAATTAAACTTTTTAAAGCATGAAAAAAAACTTATCAAATAAAAGCTGTTATAATTTTGTAGTTTTTTTAAAATCTTTTTTATTTAACATAGCCATTTTTTACAGACTTGAGTAAGCTAATGTTGGGAGTTAACTTGGACAAGCAAAGCTGTATACTATTAATAATCTTGATATGCTAGTCATCTGAATCGATTTATTACCAAGAAATTTTGTAGCAAGGTAAAATTCTAATATACAATAAATATTTTTTTTTACTAATTTGAATTTTATCATAATTTTTAATAGTACATGTTTTTACTCAAATTTCAAAATATTGTGCCATCGCACCAGTAAACTTGTCTAACTTGTACGCTGTGAAAGGATCGATGTCTACTGGTACTATTAGGAACTTCTTCAAAGCAAGAGCACAAAAAAAAAAAGAAAAAAAAGAAAAATTACAGTCCAAATTGCACGTCACGACCGATAGACTTGTTGAGTCTATGTAAGGATAACATTAAAATCAAGTGCCAGTACATCATGTATTAATCATATGTATTTATTTGGCCTTGAAAAAAGAGGGATTCAGTGGATTGTTCAGTACTTCATTTGTTTTTTTTTTTTTTTATTTAAGTAAGTTGTTTACTCTTAATGATAAATTAATTGGAATATCCTCAACGTTATACTTTAAATTGTATTTATTTGTCATGAATTTTATTTAAATAGTCAACAAACATAACGACACAAGCATAATCAATGCTCTGAAGATCAATTGGTACATGGATTGAAAAGTATCAAGGCGATTCCATATCCTCATCATGTACGCTACAGTCGCATGTACACGCAAGAGTACTCATCACAGGGCATCCGGTGCTGATGTCTCGTTTCGATGAGCATGTAAAACGAAATGGAATGTGTTACAATGATTCTCTTGGCAAAGATGGTCTTGCTTATTATAGCTAATGTGCTAATCAAGACATACTAAAAATTCTCAAGCTTTGCAAACTAAAATTGTTGTACTTTCATCAAAAAATAGAGATCAAGACTTATTTTTGTAAAATAATGTTTATTACTTGTCATTATCATATAAAAAAAAAATATGATAAACACCTACTGAACTTATACTAACAACTTATTCTAGGGTTTGTAAAATACATATTTTTTCTTCGATAACAGGCTGTTGTTGTTTTATCCTTCGAACAATTCCTGACCCGATAGCAGTGCAAAAATTTATGTTATGGGACATCAAAGAGATAAAATCAGCTGTTAATTTAGGTATTATAAATATTAATAAAGAGTTTGATTCATAATGTAGAATAACATGGTATCTTATTATAAAAACATAATGAAAAAATAAAACATTAACACCATGAATTAAATTGTTCGAAGGATAAAACAACAACAGCCTGTTATCGAAGAAAAAATATGTATTTTACAAACCCTAGAATAAGTTGTTAGTATAAGTTCAGTAGGTGTTTATCATATTTTTTTTTTATATGATAATGACAAGTAATAAACATTATTTTACAAAAATAAGTCTTGATCTCTATTTTTTGATGAAAGTACAACAATTTTAGTTTGCAAAGCTTGAGAATTTTTAGTATGTCTTGATTAGCACATTAGCTATAATAAGCAAGACCATCTTTGCCAAGAGAATTATTGTAACACATTCCATTTCGTTTTACATGCTCATCGAAACGAGACATCAGCACCGGATGCCCTGTGATGAGTACTCTTGCGTGTACATGCGACTGTAGCGTACATGATGAGGATATGGAATCACCTTGATACTTTTCAATCCATGTACCAATTGATCTTCAGAGCATTGATTATGCTTGTGTCGTTATGTTTGTTGACTATTTAAATAAAATTCATGACAAATAAATACAATTTAAAGTATAACGTTGAGGATATTCCAATTAATTTATCATTAAGAGTAAACAACTTACTTAAATAAAAAAAAAAAAAAACAAATGAAGTACTGAACAATCCACTGAATCCCTCTTTTTTCAAGGCCAAATAAATACATATGATTAATACATGATGTACTGGCACTTGATTTTAATGTTATCCTTACATAGACTCAACAAGTCTATCGGTCGTGACGTGCAATTTGGACTGTAATTTTTCTTTTTTTTCTTTTTTTTTTTGTGCTCTTGCTTTGAAGAAGTTCCTAATAGTACCAGTAGACATCGATCCTTTCACAGCGTACAAGTTAGACAAGTTTACTGGTGCGATGGCACAATATTTTGAAATTTGAGTAAAAACATGTACTATTAAAAATTATGATAAAATTCAAATTAGTAAAAAAAAATATTTATTGTATATTAGAATTTTACCTTGCTACAAAATTTCTTGGTAATAAATCGATTCAGATGACTAGCATATCAAGATTATTAATAGTATACAGCTTTGCTTGTCCAAGTTAACTCCCAACATTAGCTTACTCAAGTCTGTAAAAAATGGCTATGTTAAATAAAAAAGATTTTAAAAAAACTACAAAATTATAACAGCTTTTATTTGATAAGTTTTTTTTCATGCTTTAAAAAGTTTAATTTGTAATATCAGACACCACGAATTGTTATAATAGTGCTCTTAACAATAGTGATTAATATTTAATACGATTTTGTTTCCTTTCAAGAGCCATGAATACTTCACCTTGCTCACTTCAAAAAGAAACTTACATCTTTCTGCACTTTTAATTCAGAGAAATTCGTCCTCTTGTTCTGAAGTTATCGCTCCAAGTTGTGAATGCTGGTACAGTTCATGAATGTACGATTGTTATTACTAGAGTTTATAACCGGATGACAAGGACTGCTTTCTGGAGACATTTCAAGAGTTTTATGCACACAGCTACGTCCATAAAAAATTATTCCATCAAGAGTGAACTATCATTTACCTGTCACACTTGCTCCAGTATGAGCAAACAAGTATCTATCAATGAATCTTTTCGAAATGACACTGGATGTTAAAATAAAAATAACAAAGAAATTTTTAATATGTACTGAAATTTAAAATGGTAAAACTGATAATCACCTTTTTAAGTGAAATGGCAGGCCCCATACCTCATCTACATCTGTGATCATGCAGAAATCTTGAATAACTCTATCTAGCTTATTTACTATAATCAAATACTGTGATTGAAAAGTCCTTACTGCCAAAAACCAAGATACATTTTCTTCGATGGACTTCGAAGGAGCTCATGTTATGTTCTGATCACCAAGAACTTTAGAGTGGATTCATCCTACATCCTGTCAATGTCGAGGACTTTGATAAAAAGCATGATAAACAGACACAGTAGCTATCAACTGAGCATCGACAGAGAAGGCACCAGTTCTGCAATTCCCCATTGAAAAAAGTAAAACATAGACAGTCTCAGACTACTGGTTCTAGTGTCTGAATTTTTGTTTTTGTCTTCAACTTGAAATCCAATTCTTGTTTATTTTGATGAAATAAATACACCATAGGCAATGAAAAATGTAATGTAAAACATATCCAAACATAAAATTTAGATTGATTATTGTAAATACTACTTCAAGGCTATTTAACTGGTATTATGTCTGTTAAAGTGCCACTTTTCCAAAATTGAAACAAAGGTGAAATCGAGAAATCCAGTTGTAGCTACATAAAGTTGTTTGTTATCACAAGGAATACCACCAAGGCGACGGATAGGTTGTAAATACTTACAACAACAGTAAGTACATGTTTGGAATTAGCTTGTGCAGCTTATCCTGAGCTTGTGGGTAGCCGAAGGTGAGGAGGTCGCACAAAATGACAACTCGTGCGAATATGAGAGATTTAACGTTTATTCAAATACTTTTATACACACAGCTTGTGCTGCTGCTTGAACGTGCGTGTGTCTCGTTTGACTGTTGAGCGAGATCTAGTTTTAACCGACTAGAACGCCACATTAAGGTGGCCAAGCGGATCGTAGTAGTTTGAACGCCTGGAGATGGCAGCACTGTATGGTGCTGCTGCTGAGAAGACTTCGCGCGTTGTTATAAGCTGCTTGCGCGGTTTTTGTTTGTTTCCCCTGTCCTGGGACGGGGGGGCCACATCCACTCTCCCCCCAGTGTAGCCCGTTGGAGACGGGCTGAACGAGACCGTTTTCTTGGCGGCGGTTGGCGCCGGACGTGGCGTAGACTCTGGGGAAAGCGAAGGCCGTACCGGCGGTGCGGGTGGCATGGGTCGTTCCGTTGGGCCGGTTGAAGGTGGTGGTGGTGAAACTGGGGGTACTGGCTGGTAGACGAATTCGGGTGCCGTAGGTCGTAGCGAGGAGGCCGGTGTTGATGGCTGCGTTGGTGGAGGCGCTATGTCAAGCGCGGGCTCGGGGCTCGCTGCTTCCGACAGCATGTCAGCTACCTCCATATAAGCTGGCTTTAGAGCGTCAGTTGAGACGGTGTGCTCCCGGCCGTTGACGTCAACGACATACGTCCTGTCGTCCATTCGTTTGACGACTCGGTGGGGGCCCGTGTAAGGCGCCTGCAAGGGTTTTCGGATGGAGTCGACGCGTTTAAAGACGTGAGAGCACGTCCGAAGACTCTTGTGAAAGAACGGCGTGTTCTCCGCTGTATGTCTCGAAGCTGGTGCAGCTTTGATGGACTGCGCGAGACTCCGGAGCTTTTCGACGAAGCTTGCCGGGCAGGCGTCTGGGTGGCTCTGGGTTGTAAAAAATTCGCCTGGAACTCTCAGCGTCGTGCCGTATAGCAATTCGGCAGGAGACGCCTGAAGATCCTCCTTGTAGGACGTGCGTAGGCCGAGCCGGACTAGCGGCAGTGTCTCGGGCCACGGCTGGTCTGGTCGACACATGAGGGCGGCCTTGATTGTCCGATGCGTGCGCTCGACCATGCCATTGGACTGCGGGTGGTATGGAGTTGTCCGTATTCTGGAGATGCCCAGGAGCTTGGAGAGCTCCTTGAATAAAGCCGACTCGAATTGAGCTCCCTGGTCGGTGGTGATCGTGAGCGGAGTTCTGTATTGGGAGATCCATCTGTCGATGAGGGCCCTGGCTACCGTAGTTGCTTGCTGGTCTGGTATTGGTATTGCTTCAGGCCAGCGTGTAAAACGGTCAACGATTGTGAGGCAGTACTGGAATCCTCGGCAGATGGGTAGCTTTATCAGGTCGATATGGAGATGCTCGAAACGTCCTTCTGGCTCCTCGAAGTTTCCCAGGGCTGACCGGTTATGCCGGTGTACTTTAGCTCGTTGACAGGCTTCGCAGATTTGTGCCCAGCGCGTCACCTCCCGGCGCATCCTGGGCCAGACAAACTTTGAAGCGACCAAGCGCGTTGTTGCTTTGACGCTCGGGTGAGAAAGATTGTGAAGGACTTCGTAGGCTTTTCGGCGCAGAGTTGCCGGCAGGTAGGGCCGAACGACTCCTGTGGACGTGTCGCAGAGGATGTTATGGTCGTCGATGGTCAGCATCTGCAGGGTTAGGCTGGTGTTGTCTGCCAAGTGCTCCAGCTCTTCGTCGCCAGCCTGAGCGTTGGCGATCGTCTCTGCATCCAGCTCCGTGGGCATGGAGATAGCAGACACGCGAGAAAACGCGTCCGCAACTGCGTTGTCCTCTCCTTTGACGTACACCAGCTTGGTGTTGTGCTGGAGGATGAAGTCCAGGTGTCGCGCTTGCCTGGGCGACGCTTTTTCCGAGGGCTGATCAGCCGCGTAGATGAGTGGCTTGTGGTCTATGTAGACCGTGAAAGCCCTTCCCTCGAGGATACGCTGGAAGTCCTTGATGGCCGAGTAGATGGCGAGGAGCTCCCGATCGTAGACGCTGTAGCGCTTCTCCGTACGTGTGAGCTTCCTGGAGAAGAAAGCCAAGGGTCTCCACTCTCCGTTATGCTCCTGTTGTTCAAGAGCCGCCCCGATGGCTGTATCAGAAGCGTCGGTGCGCAGAGCCAGTGGTGCGTCAGCACGAAGAAAAACTGACGTTGTGGCATCTGCGATAGCAAGCTTGCTTGACTTGAAGGCCTCATCAGCTTCTGGCGTCCAGGTTAGGTCCGCCTTCTTTTTCCTGGGAGGCAGTTCCTTGAGGAGGTCGTTCAGTGGTGCGAGGATGTTGGCTGCCATTGGCACGCAGCGCCGATAGTAGTTCAGGAGCCCAAGGTAACGGCGCAGCTCGGTGGAGTTCTCTGGGCGAGAAAAATCGATGATGGCCTGGATCTTGTGTTGCGGCGGCTTGAAACCTGCCGCAGATACCACGTATCCCAGGTAGATGACTTCTGCCTGGCCGAGGACGCACTTGTCCGGATTTACGCGAAGCTTGGCTTTGCGCAGGATCTCGAACAGCTGTCGAAGATGTTGCAGGTGTCTCTCGTGGTTTTCCGAGACGACGAGGATGTCGTCTAAATAGCCTCTGGCGAAAGGCAGGCGTCGGAGCAGGTGGTCGACAGTCCTCTGGAGTGACTGCGCTGCGTTGCGTTGGCCCATAGACGATCGGGTGAATTCGTAAAGTCCGAAGGGCGTTGTGACCGCCGTCTTCGGAACGTCGTCTTCTGCTATACGGATCTGGTAAAACGCTTTCCTCAGATCTACAACAGAATAAACGTTGCCCCTGACCTCCTGGAGCAGGTCTTCCACTATGGGCAGCGGGTATTGGTCCGGGGTAGTGCTGGCGTTGAGGCGTCTGTAGTCGCCTGTCACGCGCCAGCTTCCGTCATCCTTTGGGACGAGGTGAAGTGGACTTGCCCACTGGCTGGACGAAGGACGGATGATGCCGAGGTCGAGGAGACGTTGAAACTCCTTCTTAGCTGCTTCAAGGCGGGGGCCGACGAGTCGTCGAGGTCGATCGGAGACCGGGGGACCAGTCGTATGGATCTGGTGGAACACCGGCAGATCCGGCAGCTCCGCTGCCGAGCCATCTGCACGGGTGATGTCCTCGAACTCGCTCAGCAGCTGCTGGTATCGACGGCCGAGAGGTCCTGCTGGAATGTTAGACGTGCTGACGACGGAGACGCTGTGGACCGACGTTAGGGCGGTGAATCCCCTGGAAGTGAGACGTGTGGCCGCGTCGACCAGTTGCTTGTTGCGCAGGTCCACCAGCAGGTTGAAGTGAGCCAGGAAGTCCGCGCCCAGGATAGAAGTCTCGACATCAGCTACTACGAAGGCCCAATCAAATGCCCGGCGCAGCTGCAGGTTGAGCTGCAGGTCGTGCGTGCCGTAGGTGGCGATGGCCGATGCGTTGGCTGCGGCCAAAGTGAGAGGCCGGCGTTGTAGGTTACGTTTGACGTGTGTCCTGGGCAGCAGGGAGACGACTGAGCCAGTGTCGATCAGGAACCTGAGTCGCGTCGTGTTGTCAACGACGTGTAGACGGTTTTCAGCGGGTAATGTCAAGCCGCCCCCCACCGTCTGAACGGGGGGTGACTCTACTGGTTTCCCTGGGTCGAGGCAGGAAAGGAGCAGGGTTGTTTACACCTGCTAGCCTCTGCGCCGAACGTGGCGTGATACCAGCACCAATCCGGGTTATCTGCACCACCTTGAGAGCCAGTTTGGTTGTTTGCGCGGCTGCGTGACCTGCTTCTTGACCTTGAGCGTCGCTGCTGTGCCGTTTGGTTTTTGGTTAAGGAGATAAGGTGCGCCATAGAAAGACGCATGGCTGACATCTCCGCAGTCAAAGATTCCACTGTAGGGGCCTGGACCGCTGCGATCATCGGCGATGCCTGGTACTGGACGGGGGTGGCGGCTACTGGCGTGAACAGCTGCTGGCTTGCGGCGCCCGCCGATGAAACCTGTCGTTGTGTTGGTGGCTGCAGGTGCGGTGCGGCAGCTCCGGCTGGAAGGGCCTGACGTTGAATCGCTGCCAAAGTCGGGTAATCCTGGATGAGTTCGTCAGCCAGGGAAGCCAGCTCGCTCAAGGGAGCGGATTTCATCACCTTCAGGTGCCGCGCGACTGCGGCCGGCAGCAGGTCCAGCCACCTGACCCTAATGGCTTCGTCACTGACAGCTTTCCCTCCGAGAGTTTTCATATGACGGAGCAACTGTGAAGGCTTCTTGTCACCAAGTTCGAGCTGCGTGAAGAGCTGGTGCAAGTTTTGGTCCTCGGTGTCAGTCAGCCGTTTCAGTAACTCGGCCTTGAAGTATTCGTACTTGTTGTGCTCGGGGGGGCTGAGTAGAACGTCGGAGATTTCGTCGACTGTTGCGTCGTCTAACGCTGCCACGACGAGCTCGAATTTAGTTTCATCCGAGCGGATTTTTCTTGTATTGAAGGCTGACTCTGCTCGCACGAACCATACTTTCGGGTTCCGCTTCCAGAAAGGTGCTAAACGCAGAGGTGAACTCTTTCGGGATCGGTGTGTTTTTGCGTCCTCGAAATCTGTTTCGTCGTCCGTGAGCTCCGCATTATCCCTCGGAGGCTTTTTACCTTCGCCGGACGCCGAGGCCCCATCTCCGCCTGTACCTGTCATCGTCAGATGCGACGAGTTGAAAATTCACTATAGAGTGAGAATTGCGTCACAGGCACTGACAAAGAAAAAAAAAAAAAAAAAAACGCTCGCTTTGTTACACTGTTGCTGGGCACGAGCGCTCTGAACGAGATGCGCAAGAGAGATGGAGAGTGAGGGCGCGCGTGTTGTCGCGCGCAAGGACGATTCTCGGAAAAGAGAAAAGATGGCGGTGTTGAGCCAAGCGTGGAAAAAATTTCGCGGGAAAAACTGGCCACCACTCGCGATTTATTTCAGCACCCTCGAGGCTTCAGCGGCCTTGGAGGAGTTTTTTTTTTTTTTTTTTTTTGGATGCAGCACGTGCGAATAAGCGGCGTCGCCCGTGGGGACGACGGAGTTTCGCAGATATTCACGTGCACTTGCTATGAAGTTCCGACAGGCTATCTCTAAGCCTCACACCACGCGCGCACTAGGTTACACCTTTTTTTTTTTTTTTTTTTGACGGCACCACGTTTTCAGATCACGTCGGGGTCACCAATTTGGAATTAGCTTGTGCAGCTTATCCTGAGCTTGTGGGTAGCCGAAGGTGAGGAGGTCGCACAAAATGACAACTCGTGCGAATATGAGAGATTTAACGTTTATTCAAATACTTTTATACACACAGCTTGTGCTGCTGCTTGAACGCGCGTGTGTCTCGTTTGACTGTTGAGCGAGATCTAGTTTTAACCGACTAGAACGCCACACTAAGGTGGCCAAGCGGATCGTAGTAGTTTGAACGCCTGGAGATGGCAGCACTGTATGGTGCTGCTGCTGAGAAGACTTCGCGCGTTGTTATAAGCTGCTTGCGCGGTTTTTGTTTGTTTCCCCTGTCCTGGGACGGGGGGGGCCACATCCGTATGCGTTCTTGACATCTGTCTGTCTGCTAGCAGAAACACAGAAAACGAGTAGACCTATATACCAGATGTGTTGGGTTGGACCAAGGACCATACCTAGGGTGTAATCCGCAATCGCCGCCAGCAGTTACATATGTGTAAGACGTGACAACGTTGCGTGGTTGGGGGCGCTACTGTCGATTTACTGGTGATGTGATCCGCAATCCCGCCAGCAGTAAAACAGATGACGTCAGTCTACTTGCTCTTTTTCGTGACATTTTCTGATTGTAAACAAAGTATATTGTGCTAGACGTAAACAAACACGAAGACCAAAAAAAACAGTTTCAAGTGCCAAAAAGAAAAATGAAAATAACAGCCTTACTGCTTTCGGGATTGCGCGGGATCACAGCAAAAATGTCACGAAAAAGAGTAAGTAGACCGACGATGTCTGCTTTACTGCTGGACTGCTGGCGGGATTGCGGATCACATCACCAGCAAATCGACAGTAGCGCCCCCAACCACGCAACGTTGTCACGTCTTACATATGTAACTGCTGGCGGCGATGGCGGATTACACCCCTATTACTAATGGAACGAATTAATGGAGCTGCACGGAGAGGGAATTTACGGGTTTATCGCATGGAGGGTATCTGGCTGTTAGCGCATGCAGCCTCTCCATGCGTCTAAAACGCGAAGCTGATGCGCTGGATGCCAGCCAGTGCTTGTGTTAAGGCCCGTAGAGTGTTACATGCTATCAACACATGTGAGTACACGGCTGCGAACCAAGAAAAGCCGTAGCCAAAACTCATCGACTTTGTCCATAGAGGTATAAGAATAGAGGAGAAAAGGGGGCGTGATATGCGACAGCAGAATTTGCTACGTAACGAGGCATCTGTCTTTGTCTGGCAGTTATGTTATTGGTCGAGTCATACATGAGATTGAATCAACTGTAGGATTCAGGACGAAGAAGTAGCCAATAACGTGGCTTTGGCAACAAGGACAGATGCCCCGTTACACTTAGTTATGCTGTCGCTGCCGCTAATGGGCTAGTATAGCGCTTTTCCCCTCTATTCTTATACCTCTATGACTATGTCCGAGCTGAAAACGCAAGGAGCATGATGGGTTTAACGCATGGTGGCTTTTGCGTTTTGGGTATCAGCTGATAGTTGGCGGCGTTGGCACGAGGCGCGAGCGCCTATATATATATGCTATATATGTATATATACATGTCAATATGTATACATTTAACGCTGTTTCTGTTCTTTTAAGTATTACATATGAAAATGTGTTACAAGTATGAACTTTAAACGCTATGCAAGTTTTAGAAAGGAAAAAAAAATTTTAATTGATGTAACAAAATAAAAAATTGTATAATATAGGAAGTTTTTACTTTCTTTTTTTCTCGCTTGTTTCTGCTGCATGTAATGAAGGAAAAATAAATGAATCGACTATTATTTTGTGCATAGCATTAAAAATTTATTTGTCATTATCCAAATAAATACTAGAAATGCGCATACATTGATATATGAATGAATCTTATTGAATCTTATACGACTCACAAATCATAACGAGTCGAGATAAACTGTTTGTCTCTTATTCTAACAAGAAAACAAGGAGATGTCCTTAAAAATTTTTCTATTGGAATCAGTACATCAGTTTCACTCATGTTAGGCCCAACGCAGTATGCTTGAAAGTGTTCATGAAAATACATCGTATCAAAAAGTGAAACATTTAAATATAAATTGTTATTGGATTATTATTATTATATTGTTATTACTGCCTATTCTAACGTACATATATGTATGTTTATATATATACACATATGTGTGTAAACTTATTTCTGATGTTTTGGTTAGAAATACCACAACATTGAAAATTTTGTGCGAATGCATCATCTTTATATACTTACGTACCAAATTAAATGATTTGCGATGAGATGCATAAGCTGTTACATCGTTTGTCACTCGTACACAATGCACATCTCAAAATTGCTGCACTTAGTACATTGGAAAGAATCGAAAGGCTATGAGAATCATATATGCATAACGTGTATACATATACGTATATAGCAGACTCTTGCGCCAACCATCAGCTGATACCCAAAACGCAAGAGCCACCATGCGTTAAACCCATCATGCTCCTTGCGTTTTCAGCTCGGACATAGTCGATGAGTTTCGGCTACGGCTTTTCTTGGTTCGCAGCCGTGTACTCACATGTGTTGATAGCATGTAACACTCTACGGGCCTTAACACAAGCACTGGCTGGCATCCAGCGCATCAGCTTCGCGTTTTAGATGCATGGGGAAGCTGCATGCGCTAACAGCCAGATACCCTCCATGCGATAAACCCGTAAATTCCCTCTCCGTGTGTGTGTAACTGTATACACGGCGCATGCGCAGCAATACGTATTATGTATTATTGTATTGAGAAACAATCGCACATTCCACATTCGACAAAAATAATTATTTTACCTGCTATACATAAAAATATGACAATTTGCAACTGTTCAACATAAACGACAATTAAATTGCAAACGATCGATATCAATTTTGATAGTATAGACACAC
The DNA here is from genome assembly GCF_036245765.1 of Copidosoma floridanum. NCBI lineage: Eukaryota > Metazoa > Arthropoda > Insecta > Hymenoptera > Encyrtidae > Copidosoma > Copidosoma floridanum. The sequence continues at coordinate 1,016,982 of NW_028321887.1, read as the reverse complement.
TACAAAGGGTGGATGAGATACTTTTTATGTCTCTCGCACGACGGTATCAAATTTATTTTTTTTTGCAAAACTGCTTGATCCGACAGTTTTTTACAAAGCGGTTGCAAACGTTGCTAATGATTCCACAGTTTTGGGTATTTTTTTTAAGTCGAAATTAGCAAGTTGCTCGCGGAGTTCGCAGAGCTCAACTCCGCCGTTGTCTTCGATTTGTCTATCCTTTCTGAGATGGTAAAGCCTTTGAGGGTGAGATTGTGGTGGCTAGTCTAGTTTCCTGGATAATGATGATGTCATGTTTGTGGGAGAGGAGTTGGATATAAGTGCGCTTTTGGTAGGAGCTGCAATTCTACTGGAGGATGCGTAAGGCTTGATTATTGTTGAGTTATGCGGCCATGAGAAGATGTTGAGAAGTTCAAGGGAGTTTATGGATAGTGTCTATTCGGACACGTTCCGTGTATATTCCGTGCGTTCCGTGTATACTCCGTAAAATAGTCCGTATACACTCCGTGTAGACAACATCTAGATGGCGTGCCTTTCCGTTATCTTCCGTAATCTTTCCGTAAAAATCGTTGTCTACAATACCTCACGTAGTTTCTAGTGGAAACAAAACTCCGTATACTTCCGTGAGTAAAAAAAAAAGTTGTCCCTATCAATCCGTGAAGGCAATACCAAGTTCGTAACGGTCCGTGAGGACAAAGCCAAGTTCGTAATGGTCCGTGAGAACAAAGCCAAGTTCGTAATGGTCCGTGAGGACCAAGCCAAGTTCGTAATGGTCCGTGAGAGAAAAAACAAAGTTCGTAGTGGTCCGTGAGGACAAAGCCAAGTCCGTAATGGTCCGTGAGAACAAAGCCAAGTTCGTAATGGTCCGTGAGTATAAAAACCAAGTACGTAACGGTCCGTGAGGACAAAGCCAAGTCCGTAATGGTCCGTGAGTATAAAATTAAGTACGTAACGGTCCGTGAGGACAAAGCCAAGTTCGTAATGGTCCGTGAGAGAAAAAACAAAGTTCGTAGTGGTCCGTGAGGACAAAGCCAAGTCTGTAACTTAATTTTATACTCACGGACCATTACGGACTTGGCTTTGTCCTCACGGACCACTACGAACTTTGTTTTTTCTCTCACGGACCATTACGAACTTGGCTTGGTCCTCACGGACCGTTACGAACTTGGCTTTGTCCTCACGGACCGTTACGTACTTGGCTTTGTCCTCACGGACCGTTACGAACTTGGTATTGCCTTCACGGATTGATAGGGACAACTTTTTTTTTCCTCACGGAAGTACACGGAGTTTTGTTTCCACTAGAAACTACGTGAGGTATTGTAGACAACGATTTTTACGGAAAGATTACGGAAGATAACGGAAAGGCACGCCATCTAGATGTTGTCTACACGGAGTGTACACGAACTATTTCACGGAATATACACGGAACGTGTCCGAAATCCGAATAGACACTGTCGGAGTTTATGACAGGGGAAAGAGTTCGAGATTGACCTATTATGGAAAAGAGAGGTCCAAGGATGTTAATGATGAGTTCTTTTCGGGGAAAAAATGATTTGAGGCAGGTTCGACAAGGTCAGGTCAACGTCTGGGTGGAAGGGTTGTGATACTTAAGAAAGAGTGAGTTGAAGCCTGAGAAGCTGAGTTTGCTGCAGGGGTGGGAGTCGAGGGAGGAAGTAAAAGAGTAGTAGTGGTGAGAGGGTGAGAGGAGGTCAGAGGGAAGGGAAAATTGTGGTTCTGGGTGGTTGATGTGTTCTGAGGTTGAGTAAAAGATGGATGTGATAGGATATTCGAGGGGCTAGTCAGTACGCTCGCCAGAAGTGTCGGAACTCCATTCGGAACAAGTATCTATTTACGCCAATCCACGACCCACGTAACGACGTAACCTAAAGATATGATTCTTGTATCTCTAATCTCTATGGACGTATAGAGTATAGAGTAAGAAGATCTACCTGCTGTGGACCCCATTCTGAAAACTCACAGATACTGCAGAAAAAAAAATTTATTCATACACAAGAAACTTAGACTTTTCAATATCCGTCTTCAGAAACAGCTGATTTTTAGTGCAACATTGTTCAAAAAATTTGGATAGTAGCGAAAATCACCAAATTTGATTTCGCGTGAAAACTGTAAATCATACTTAAAAGTGGTTCAGACAAAAAATGTAGCTCTTAAAAAGACCTACAAGAAAAAAAAAAATAAAATCGGTTATTTCGTTCGTCCGCAAAGTTAAAAAAACCACTAAAAATAGCGTTTTTTTCGAATGTTAATAACAAATACCCCCTCAGAGCAAATGTTCCCGAAATAATTGGAAATAGTGCGCCTTGATGGTGTTAATAAGCCCTGAAAATTTCAAATCTATCGACTCAATAGTTTTTGCAAAAAGTCAATTGTTTATTAAAAAGGTGCTTTCGTAGAATCGCTCTCATTTTTTTTTTAAACAACTTATACTACTGATTTTGATTGGATTCTCTTCCTTAAGAGTTACTTTATGAAGTAGAAAGTGGATTTTATTGATTTTTACACATTTTGTTGCTGTAAAACGCTACTGAAAAACAGGTACGTTTTGACAGTATAAATAAATGAAATAACTGTTGCATTTTCAGTCGTACGACAACAGAAGTAGGCGCATATTGTAGCTGCTATTTTTCTACAAATTTACAAAAAAAAAGAGTCGCTCTATGTAACGTAGAAGCTGAGATAATTTTTTATTTTGTTTTTATTATATCTCGGTGAAAAATAAATTTTTTTTTTTAATTTACACAGTGCATGCATCGAATGCTCATCTTTCTAATACTAAAATTGAAGATTGATAAAACCGGCTATAGTTGCATAACGGCCTTTTCAAAAGCAATGATTTTTCAATCGATAAAGGCGGATTTTCGAGTGATGACGTCACAACCGCACTCTTGCGGCACGCAGAGATCTTTCTATCAGCTTCAAAACAGCAGCGGCCGAAAAAATTAGCGATATCTCCGGAACCATAGGTCGTAGAGCAACCTTTTTTTTTAATTTGGGGTAGCTCGTCAAAATAATAACATTGAACATAATGTCGATTTTAAAAAATTTATTGCAAATTATTTATTTAACAATTAGAATTTGTCGGCGAACGCAGACATTGTTTTTCATGCTTTAAACTTATCTGACAATTACAATTGGGCAAAAAATTCCCCATTTCTTGTATAAAATCACATACATTGTTATTATTATATTGTGCACATACAGTTATATTCTATTGTTGAAATAATCGTTGTAAAATGTTGGGTGGGGCGTAAAAAAGAAATACATCAATATATTTGCATTTGAGACATTCTGCATATTTGGACATGCATACATACATCCCTGTCATTAATTTAAAAAAAAATTTTGTTTAAAACATCCTTAACTATCTACTATTTCTTGTTCTTCTCCTTCTTCTTCAGTATACACATCAATTTCCAATCGGTCTTCTGACCCATCTATTTCAGCTCTAGTGGCAGCTGGCAGCGAGTACTTCCTCAATAGTTTCATCGAAATGCATAAAATCGTCTTCTACCACAGCTGTGATAACGTCCTCGTTTGTGCACGATTCTCCATGACAGCTGGAGCCCAGTGAAGTGCATTTCAGCCCATGTTTTCTGCAGCTGCAAACATTTGACTTGCACTTCGAAGCGTATCGGCATGTTATTTTTTTCAAAATGGTTTGGGGAATCAGTTCTGAGCAGAGTCTAGAGTCTAGAGTGTATCTTCAAGTACAGCAATGAATAGGCAACGAAAAATCAGCATTGCAGTGGGGCTGAAAGCAATTACCTAATGGTTTAAGCCCCGTTTACTCTTGCGGACGAACGAAATAACCGTTTTTATTTATTTTTTTTTTCTTGTAGGTCTTTTTAAGAGCTACATTTTTTGTCTGAACCACTTTTAAGTATGATTTACAGTTTTCACGCGATATCAAATTTGGTGATTTTCGCTACTATCCAAATTTTTTTAACAATGTTGCACTAAAAATCAGCTGTTTCTGAAGACGGATATTGAAAAGTCTAAGTTTCTTGTGTATGAATAAATTTTTTTTCTGCAGTATCTGTAAGTTTTTGTGAAAACCGTAGATCTCTTACTCTAGTAACTCGACAAACACAGCGCACACATACAAAAAAATTTATATTGTATACATGGGTATTGTTATGTATGTTTGAGTCTTGAAAGCGGCTCTACGCTCTTCTCTTTTTTCTTTCCAGAATTTTTATCTTGAATTTCTGTAGTAAAAGAAAATTATTATGAAGGTATACGAAATTCAAAAATTTGACGCAATAAATAATATTTTGGACAAAAAGTTTTATAACATAATCCAAATCTATGTGCAGAATGTCGTTAAACATAACACAAGTTGGCTTATTGTAAACTATTCTAAAACTATTCTATACAGTTATTAATTTTTTGTTAATGTCAGCAAAACCATATAATATTTACAAATTTGATGAATAAAAAAAATTGTTGGGCAAAAGTACGACCTTAGATATTGAAGAAACAAATCTTAACACTATTCTCGCTTGATAAATTATATTGCAGTATTTAGTTATAAATACTATTGGTTGATTCAATTTCTCACCTTAACTACAAAAAAAAAAAAAGTGGAGGTAAAATTAATTGTGTTTTCGTCGTTTGTCACTTCTGTCATCTTTCTTTGGGTCACGATCGTCTTTTCGTTTAGTAGCTGATGCAGTGTTACTGGCTCTTTTGGCCTGTTTCAAGAATTGATCTAATCCAAAGGGATCTTCTTCTTCCTTTTCAAATTGGACAGGTCCTGAACGGGCTGCCCCAGTTCGGTCAGTACCACTAAATTCCTTATCAGGAACAAATCTAAGAAAATGTAAAGTTCATAAAAAACAATTATATTTTTAGAGTTATCCAGATTATTTGTTGTTCTTTCAGAGCTTGAGTTAACAGAATAATTGAAGAATAAACCGTAAAAAAATGTACCTATTTGTATTTTTGAGTTTTTCCAAATCTTCACCATAATTGTCTTGATCCAAGTTTTTATTGGGTCTGTAGATGTGATTAGCTAAGGAGTTTGTATCCCTCCATGGTTTGTCATAAACATTATATTCATCGTCATGGCCATATCCACTATCCATACCCTTGCTCGTGTTAAATAATCGTTGATCAAACGCTTGATCCCCACTAGTGCTAATATTCTTGGCAGGCATACCCAAAGCAATTTGTTCACTTATGTCACGCTCCCTTTCACGCTGAAGACGATTCCTCTTATCGGGAGCAGCCCGTGCCAGGTTGCGATCACGCGCACGATCCTTGTGACGCTCTTGCCTCAGTTGATCTCTTTCCCGAATCTCTTCGTTTTTGTCTAAAATTGGAGAAATGGAAAAGGAGATACTTATGAATAAATGTAAAAAAACTCTTTTACTTCGTAAATTTGTACATGCATTCTAATATTTATCAAAAGATTTTTTTGGCTTGATAAAAAAAATATACACAAACCTAGCATGGCAGCAGTTTTTAACCCTGCCCTCTCGTTACGAGCTTTCTCAGCCAGCTGCCTTAAGTGGTCTTCCTTCTTCTCTTTTTCTTTTTGTGCCAATTTTTTCTCTAATTGAGCTCTCATTTCAACTGCCTCTCTTGCTTTCCTATCAGCAATATAAAGAGCTTCAGCCAATTTGGCAAAGTTTTCATTGATATGGACTTGTTGGAGACCCCTGCCATCTGCAGCCAAACGTTTATCCAAAGGGATAGTGTAACCCTTTGCATTTTTCCAGTTACTAATGCAAGGTGGAATTTTCCACTCTCTTTGTTCTTTAACAGTCACTTTCCGGGTTGGAGAGTGCATTACGGGTGCAGGTGGTGATGGAGGTCCCCTTGGAATCTTTTTGTTGATTTTAAATTTAGGAGGTTCCATAGGATCCACTTGTGCTTCTACCATTCTTATAACTCGTTGTTTGGCCCCAGAATTAAAAGACTGACCCTGCTGAGAGGGTGTGTACCTGATGTATTGTGCAGGTGCTTGCTTTTCAGCCCTCCTGACAGGCATGGCTGCAGCTATTTTAGATTCAATAATCTTCTCCAATGCTTTTTTGGTTCTCTCTGTTGTATCTTCTGCCTCTTCTTCAGATGGCTTTTGCAAGCTTGGATCATCTTCGGTCAAAATTTCAGATGGCAGTAGGTCTGTCAATTTGCTATAAACAATTTTATCCTTAGAGTGGCCCTGCCTGGCAATGAGATCATATTTGACTTTCCCCTGAGAGTCAAGCTGCACAGCCAGAGCATTGCTTGTTGACTCCTTGCCTTTTGCTCCCATGCTTAGGGGAAACTGCGCTACGTGAATTTCCGGGAACGCACCTCCATCACCAAAATCATCTTCATTTCGAGGCACCCATCCTTTCCTTTGTCCATAAGGTGGTGCACTCACCACTGCCTTGACCAATGCAGACACTGGCCTCTGACGAAGTTTTGCCTCCCTAGCTTCGTCCTCTCTGTCCCACACGACTTGCGTCGGTTGTGGCAATAAACTGGAGAATAACAAACAAATAATTGTAATTGTAATCTTACAGAGGTAATTCCTTACATGTTAGAAAGTTGAATTTCAATTAGGAAACAATGCTATACCTATTTAGAGACATGGCTCAGTTGAAGGCGGAAAATCCCCAAATGTCCTACATGCGAAGCGTTCTCGACAATTTTTTTCGACAATACCGTACGTTTTAGTTTACAAATAAATGAAACATTAAATTATATGTAAAATAGATTCATTCGACTAACACGGACGAGCTCAGGGAAACTTATTCAGAGCACTTTAGTTTTGTTTGCCCCTGCAACTCGGAACGCACGGAATGCTCTGGATTTGTCCATGATCGAATTAGGTGCACTGAAAGAAGAATTGAATAGACCAAGAGCTGAGGCCGAAGGGTGGTCACAATTTTAGCCAGCCGCCACTTTTATCAGTATTGAAGAACCTTATGATTCGTAGAGATCCGAAACATTTGGGTCATATTTCACTATGGTAAAGAGTTATGTGGTAATTATAGTTGTGCCATATAATCTTTTTTATTAACCAGCCGCAACTTACACCAGTGGATAGAAAATAAAAAGTTGTAGCGTGATAGTGCAATTTGCGGCGAGATTAAAATGCATTTTGAACCCGAAAATCGACCTCCAAAATTATGGATATTGTATTCTTATCTGTAATGTTACCTACAACGAATCATCTATTATCTTAGATGAGTGTTATAAATAAGATCGGGTACGGGGTCTATTTTTTTGAAGGTCGATTTTCGGGTACAAGATGCATTCTAATCTTGCCAAAAATAACACGTTTGGTAAACAACTTTTTATTTTCTATTCATTGAAGTAAGTTGCGGCTGGTCACTAAAAAAGATTATGTGGTACAACCATAATTACCACATAACTCTTTACCACAGTGAAATATGACTGAAATATTTCCGATCTCTACGGAACATAAGGTTCCTTAATTCTGGAGAGAGTGGCGGCTGGTTAAAATTTTGACCACCCTTCAGCCTCAGCTCTTGGTCTAGAACAAAAAGACTCCAAAATGTTCTTAACCCGAGTAGAAATTGAAAGCAGGCAGCCCAGCTTAAACGCATGATCCAAATCAAGGAACCAAGCCTGCCGTGTGTTCCAGTAGCGCTCTCCGACAACTAACCGACAACTTAAACATGACGCAAGATATTGTAAGACATAATTAAGTTGTCGGTAAGTTGTCGGAGAGCGTTACTGGAACACACCCCTGACCGCCTGTCCGCAGGTAGATATGTAATACGGCGCTAACTTGGGCGCAGCTTAGCCTGACTTTCGCCCAGTAATCAGTGTAATCACCCACTTTCGCCCGGTAAGAAATTACCACTAGACGGCCGTAGCTGAACACCAGTCCCTGGCCAGTATTGTAATGAGGTTATTGAAAGGCTGTGGCCAGGCGCTGATTATGGAATACGTATATGGATGTACTATATAACCTTCGACCTTCGGGACGTGACACGTGACACTGACATACACATACACATGTATATGTATATATACACATACGCTTACATTAATTGATCGTTTTTTTGTTTATGTTTGTTCATTCGTTTCAATCTATAAGTACATTAAACAAAAAATGAATGACTAAAAGAAAAAAATTTTGACAAAAAAAATTAAGCTTAATATACTTAGTATGATTAAGTACTACGAGTACGAATACAAGAGAAACAAATAACCAGCATTAGACTGCTTTTCAAGTGAATTACGAACAATTTCATAAAGACAGTATTTGTGAGTTTGTAGCTATTGGGATTCCAGAAGGTCACGTACGTGACTCTCGTGGTATATATAGTCACTTAAGGGACAAATAACACAGGCCTCATGAGTGCTATTCTATTTTTATTTTTTTTACACGTTCAACGATTGTAATGAGGTGAAAGCCTTTCAATAACATGTTTTTGAAAACATGAAAATAAGTTAGCTATTTTTTTCCAACTCAATTAGTCTTTTGCAGCTTAAAACTTTCTTTTCTTTCTGGAAGTGTGAAAACGCACATTTAACCTTACCAAAACTCTGCTTGTTTTCCTATATATAGTCGGGAACGAGAGAACTTTGTACAGGTTAAATGTGCGTTTTCGCACTTTCAAAGGAAAGTTTAAAGCTGCAAAAGACTGATTGAGTTGGAAAAAAATATCCAACTTATTGTCATCTCCTCAAAAACATGTTATTGAAAGGCTTTTATCGTATTACAATCGCTGAACACGTAAAAAAAATAAAAATAGAACTGCACCCGTAAGGCCTGTGTTATTTTTCCCCCTATGACTGTATATATTTCGAGAATCACGTGACCTTTTGGAATCCCAATAGTGAAAATCATGTAAAAATAAAAAAATTAGATTTAATCATCATTTTCTTGTATATTTCTAAAAATTAAACATCGTATATCACTAAACAGTGTTCAATATGGCAGCGATAATCTGCTTATAAGGATTTTCCTTATTAGTTGCTAAATTTATTCATCGTTGTTTTCTATCCAAAAGCGTTTAATATACATATACATACCGTAACCCCTACTGTAGTAGGTAGTACTGTTAGTACAGTAGATATATATTCTGCTTTTTCACCACGCAATGCTCCTCAAGGAGAGTTTAGGCGACCTTCTTACAGCATAAATTGCCTAATTTTCTCCCTACGCCAGGGTTGTTATTCTGAGTGTAGTATGTAAAATATTGGTATTCTACTTGGTATATTTGGTAGTATTAGTATAATACTACAGAAAAAATTATTTGTGTCTTATTTCGACTACTTATTTATGATTTCTCTCAACTAAAATGTGTGTGAATGATAAATTGTGAAGCTCAAATGCATTTGTAACTGATTTTTGTCAATAGATAAAATCATAAGCACCTGAACGTCAAACAAGGTGCAGTGAAGCTGAGCTATATCGTTGTTTACAGCAAATAGTTTATTATTTGACGTAAAGGTAAGTGTAAAGATTATTATGACCTTTTTTTTACTGATCATGGAACCGTCATGTATAACTATAATCAGTTCAACTGATGTAATAATATGTAATCCAGATATAACCTATAGAGGTTATGCACTATCAAAACACATTAATTTGAGCAAGTCAGAGCTACTATTTAATCCCAATTAATTGTAAAATACTTTCAATTATTCAATTAAAATACGTTGAAAATACGTTTATTCCTGGTTTTCTTGTGCATACAGTCAAAACTTTCTCCACTTTACATGGAATATGAAAATTGCAAGTGATATACATTTTTTGAAATGACTGTTTGAGAAAATATAAACATTGATTGCATTGTTGCATTTATAAAAAGTTGTGCTTCAGTTTTTTTTTTTTTTTTTTTTATTTACAATGCATATATAATTATTATGAATGATAAAAATACCTACCTGCGTTGTCTGTGTTAAAGCTGTAATTAATATGTAAATAAGTTTTCAATCAAATGTAAAACAGCAAAACAAATAATTTAGAGATGCTTCAAAAAGTTTTGTTTCATTAGTTCAGATGATCGAAAACACATTTATTTATTCACACGTTTTGCATCATATTATGTACTTTTCTATTGAGTACACAACTACTTTAGTACATAAACTTTCACAGCAGCTTATTGACAGTTACGTACTTCCCAAATAGTATACAATCTACCATTCAAGTGCAATAATGTCTGTTGCTTGTCTGAGCTTCCTGGGAAAAAAACAAAACCACTAATTTTATTTATAATATTAATTTCAAGCAAGATATGAATTCGTACAGTCCCTAAATCCATCAGAACAAACTTTCATTTCTGGTCCATCTTCGCATACTTAAATTTTTAATTAATCCAACTTTAGTCCACTTAGATCTTTCTAACCATTCAAGACCCTTATTATCATTATTATTTTGATAAAATCTTCAATAAATGTTACATTCAAGCTCGATTAGTTGGCATGGTCAAGAGAGATTATACGTTTTCAACGAGAAGATAGTATTTCACAGCTGTCGAGGAAGAAAAATATGTTGTTACCAAAAGCGACCATAATTAGTTTTTAAGGCTCTTGAAGGAAAAACCAGGAGTGCTAATTTGATTAGAATATTATTTTCAAGCAACATCTGTATTTGTACAGTGTCTGAAACCATCAGAAAAAAATTCCATTTCTGTCGATCCATCTTCGCATATTTGGATTTGAATTACACCAAGTTTGGTCCACTTAGATCTCTCTAACCATTCTAGACCCTTATTATTATTGTTATTTTCATCAAATACTCAACAAATGTTACATTCAAACTCGATTAATTGACATGGTCAAGAGAGGTTATACGTTTTCAACGAGAATATAGTATTTCACTGCTGTCGAAGAAAAAAAAATATGCTCTTACCAAAAGTGACCATAACTTGTTTTCTAAACCCTTGAACAAAAGAACAGGAATGCTTTTTTCATGACATTTTCGTTTTCAAGCTATATCAGTATTTGTGCAGTGTCTAAATAATCCTTCAGAAATAAATTTGAATTCTGTCCATCCATCTTTGCATACTTTAATTTTTAATTAATCAAACTTTAGTTCTGTTGGCATGTACGACTTTTCAATAGGCTGTATATATAGTATGTGAGACAGCGCCACAGGCAAGGTGATACTTGCGGGCCCTGTAGTCAGTACAGTGTAAGCCACCGTGCCTTCCACACCTCTCGTCGTTTCTAGATTCATTGTCTTTGTCTGATAAGTCGGTTATAAGTCTGTAAAGTCTGTGAATTGTATCTGTTGTGTTCTACGTCGGTCGGCAGTTTTTATTAAATAAACTTTTTGTTTATCTTGTAATACTAGTTTTTATTATTTCGCGCACCCCCTTTACTCACACCTCTACAGGTTACGGGCCCCAGACTCGCTTCCACCGCGCGTGATCTTTGTTTTGTGTGGGCGAAAGTGATAAAAGGGAGGATGGCGGAAAGGGCTGAAACAGCAAGAGATGGACGGGAGAGTCCGATCGAGGAAGCGGCCGAGAGAGTGACTCCTGGTGACCAGACCGAGTCCGTTGTCGACCAGGCGTTGTCGACGCCGGTCGAGGAAAGGGGAGCAAATTTGGACGCCGGAACCGAGATCAGCGGTAGGTCAACACTTTGTCTTTTTCTTAAGTGATGCCTAGGTTGGACGCTACGACGTCAGGTAAAAAAAGGGGATTTCTTGTGCATTCTGAGAAATGCGCGGGATTCCAAAAAAACACGTGGCGTCGGTAGCGCGACACGCGCATGCAAGAGCGGGGTGGATCGAGAGGGGGACAACATAAGGCAGCTGAGGAAAGAGTTCGGTCTCTCTCTCTCCCTCTCGTGATGACGCGAGGCTTTTTGACTGAAGGCATATTACGAGGCCGTTTGTGTTTTGTTTTCGTGCTTTCTCGCGTCTCTTGTTCTTGTCGCCTCGACTGTTGTGTGCGCGTTACAATATAAATGTCTGAACTGGGAAAGTTTGAACGTGTGTTGGCAGAAAATTATATATGGCCTTTCCCGGTGTTTTTAATTGATTGAACTCTAGGCAATAAATATTCAAGGCGGTTTTCAGATTTAGTCAGAAAAGGCTGATATTTTAAAAGTTTACATTTTCTTTTAGACGAGCAAACTATCGATGCTCTGTCGAGAATATGTCGGGGAATTTCATCCCAAGTCAAGTCAGAGGGGCGACAACAAGCTGCTATCTTGTTGGTGGATAAAAGGGGAATAATGGCATGTGTCGGGCAAAGGGATATTCCCGCCAAAGGTGTGTAAACGAAATTATTTTCCGTGTGACTCGCACAGTCACGTTAGACTTGTGTTCGGTCGCGCGCGGCTGTGTGAGTGCCCAGCGTGCAATCGTGCTTTGTGTTCGAGCACGAGAACACGCTTCGGGCCACGTTGACTAGATTCGGCTTGCGTTCGGTCGATTTCTAGTTGACTCCCTGAAAACAATGTCCGTCTTTTGTTTTAGATTACCTGATCGGTGACGATTACAAATACATCGTTGAATTCCTTTGTAAAAAGGGAGGCAAAGTGACGTTGCCAGAAAATCTATTCAGGGAAGACGGGGAATGCGAGGAACCTGCTCGTGATAAACCCGGGTTATTTGAAAAGTCGGTCGATGTGTTTAAAATGTCAGATGAGAAAAAGTCCGAAATGTCAGAAGTCCGAAACTTTGATGAGATAAATGTAGACAGTGAAAATCTTTGGCAGAAATTAGGCGGAAATGAGTCTGTACACGAAGCAGCCCCCTCTTCCCCGTCGCGCACACCGGAAAATACCCAACTTAAAATAAAGAAAGTGCAAACCATTGAAAACAAATATAAATGGATAAACGTCAGCAAAACGAAGTTGCATATGGCAGATAAACAGAAAAATGAAAATTTTTCAGAAAACACCATGCTGGCCAGGTTCGACTCAATGTTGGCCGCGATGCGTCAGATGATCGAAAGGCAGGAGAAAGCAAACGAGGAGGCAAGAAAGGCAGAGGAAGAACGGGCAAGGAAGGCAGAGGAAGAAAGGCAGGAGGCTGAGAGAACAAGGGAGGAGATATTTATGGTCATGCGCAATTTTGACCAGAGGTTGTCCCGGTTGGGCGAGCGGGTGAACAGGGTCGAGTCATCCGAGGCCCAATCGTCAACCGGGGCACCCCTGCAGTCATCAACTCCTCGCAACGACAGAAGACGGGTGAGTCTGCAAGACAAATTGAAAATGTTCTTGAATGACACAAAAAATGAAAATCTGTCAAAAGGCAGCGCGGAACTTCTCGCGACAACCATCAGTCAAATACATAAATTCGGCCGTGATACTCAACACATATACAATTACCATCTGTCTAAAGATATGAAGTTCGAAGTTTCTCTCGATAAATTTAAGTCTGAACTCCGGTCTAAAGGATTATTATATGTCATTGATTCTTCGATTAAAAATACGGAATTTACTAACGAAGACATGATCAAAGAAGACAAATTAAAAGTCAGAGATATTTTATTAAATAGAGTAACAGAAAAATATCATTTAAGAACTTTTCATCTGCAAGATCCGGTTGTAATATTAGAAAGTCTGAAAGAACTTAAAAAGGGGGAGATGCCCCTTACAACGGCCGCGATTCGTAAAAAATTGCATGAAATTAAATTTTACAAAGGGAAAGAATCCGTTGCTAAATTCATAGAAAAATTTGAGGAACTGGTCAGAAATTATGAGACTGTAAGTACGTCTGGTCCCTTTTCTGAAGAAGAAAAGCGAGATGCTTTTTATACTGCCGTAATCGGAGCGGTACCTAGCGTGCAGGTGACAGACTTTACGCTTAAAATGCAAAGCAGAGATGGAAAGGGTATGACATATGAAAACCTCATGTCATACATGTTAAAGGTCGAGTCAGAAGGCCTAGCAGAAGCCACTGGAGGTCGCCCCACGAGGGCAGCTTTGACTGCCTCTTGGCCCCAGGACCGTCTCCGTTGCTTCAACTGTGATGACTGGGACCACATGGCTGACAAGTGTCCGAAGGCAGGTACCGGACTCAAGAAGTGTTACACGTGTGGCACGTTCGTGTATGACATCCCGGCTCACAAGAGAAGCAGCCCGAGATGTGGTGAGCAAAATAAGTCTGATTCATGGGATTTTAAAAGGCAGGGCCGTAGAAGTCGAGGGAATCGAGGTGGCCGCGGCGGTGGCCGTGGCAGTGGCCGAGGCCGCTCCAATTCCCGAAACTTTGGGCAGAAAAGGGACTCTAGCAACGTCAGGGACGAAAAAGATCCCAAAAGGCAGAAAGTTTCTGACCAGGGCCGGGAGACGAAGGGAAAACGAGATGCTTCAGGGTCAAATAAAGGTGAGTCTCTGACGTTGATCGAGCCCCCCAATACTCTGATTTCAAGTTCTGCAGGTTGGGTAAATAATTCAGAATCGGATGGAGAAAATAAAATTAAATTTATCGCTGATTCGGGAGCTACTGATCATTTTGCGAAGTCAGAAAAATTATTTACAAATATTGACAGAAACAAAATTGGTAAAATAAAATGTGCAAACTCAAACTGATCCGCAGACTTGAAAACGGAGGGAGTGGGAAATTTGCTGCTTAAAAATTGCAATAACGACGTTGAGTTGCAGGGAGTGGTGTGTGCTCGCGACTTGATCGGGAATTTATTGTCGCTTCGGAAATTTGCTGATATGGGCTTGTCAATCTATTTAGATGACAAGGAGATTAGTATTTTCGATCCTAATACGGAAAATGTCTGGATATCGGGAATATATGAAAAACCCTATTGGAAGGTTGAATTTGTTAAGTCGGACAACAAAAGAATAAAAGTCTTGACGGCTGAGTCAAAAACACACACTATTCCTGAAAATTCAACTGCAGATATAAAATTAAATAATACGTCGGAAAATTCAGAGAGCTCGGTCGGTAAGTTAAATAATGACAGTTTTGAAGATGTATTTTTAATAAATGACAGAAAATTTCATGAAGTCGGAAAAGTCCTGACCGAAGAAATAAAAGACATTCAAATTCCGTTTAGCGAAAATTATAAAAAATTCAAAGATAACAACGGGGCCATGCTGTGGCATGTCAGACTGGGCCATGCTTCGTTGGGGTATCTAAGGGAACTGCAGAAAAACTATCCGGAAGTAAAAAGTCTGAAAGAAGCCATATTTGATGATGTGATTAAGACTTGTGATGTGTGTTTAAGAACAAAATCCCAAAAACTGCCTTTCCCTTCGGTACGCGAACGAGCATCCCAACCTCTACAAATAATTCATTCAGATACAATGGGAATTATTAGTCCACCCTCTTACCCAAAAAGATACAGATTTGTTTCGGTATTTATTGATGATTATTCCAAATTTGCAATTGCTTACCCGATGAAAAACAAAAGTGATACGGGTGAATGTTTAGATAATTTTGTTAAAGGCTGTAGAAATCTTCTTGGGTTTGAAGCTAAAGTGTGTTATCTGAGGTCTGATCAGGGTACCGAGTACACGGGAGGCTCCGTGCGAAAAATATTAAATGACCTTGGAGCTGAACTCCAACTGAGTTGTCCGGATACCCCTGAACATAATGGCACGTCAGAAAGGCTGAACAAAACAATTCAAATGAAAGTCCAAGCTCTGATATGTGATTCGGGACTCCCGGAAAACATGTGGGACTTGGCACTAAACGCAGCTGTATTTGCGTACAATCGTACTCCGCATCGCTCAAATAACATGGAAATCCCTTTAATGAAGCTGGCTCCGAATAAAAGGACAGACCTAAGTCAGATGAAAAGATTCGGCTGCATCGCGTATTTGAGAGTTCAGAGAAACACTGAAACTAAATTCCATGCAAAAGGGAAACGAGCAGTTATGGTAGGATACACGCCGACAGGGTATCGTCTGCTTTGTCCGGACGAAGGAAAGTTTTATGAAAGTCGGGACGTCAGATTTAACGAGCGTTTTGTGTATGGAGACGTTTTTGGTAAAAATTCAATTAAAAACTGGGAAACTGTGACTGTAAATATTAAATTAGACGAGTGGTTTTTAAAATTTGAAAAGGAAAGAGAAGAGACAGTGTCATCGGAGGAAGCGCCCCCGGTGGTACAACGGAAAAGAGGAAGGCCGAAAAGGCTGATAGAAACAATGGAGGCCAACTTGGTTTAAGAAAGTCGTGTAAAGGACGTCAGCTTTGCGGGCTTAGCTCTCGGGGAAGAATTAACAAAAGACCTAATTTTTAAGAACGGTGATACTGAAACGTCAGGAAATAATGCCATTTATGCGGAAGATCTAGTTTACCACTCTTTGCTGGCAGAAATAAATAAAGATCCAGCTTCATATAAAGAAGCAATGAAGGCTGTGGATAAAGAAGGCTGGAATCAAGCCATCCAAGAAGAACTTGACTCAATGGCAAAGAATCAAGTCTGGAAGTTGGTAAACAGACCTGCAGGACTGGTAAATGGTAAACGTCCGAATATCATCGATTCTCGATGGGTTCTTAAGAAAAAGGTAGATGCTCAAGGATGTGAGAAACACAAAGCACGGCTGGTAATACGGGGTTTTAAAGATAAAAATGAGTATGATCTTACGGAGACTTACGCCCCGGTGTCAAGACTGACTTTAATAAGGACTGCTTTGGCTGTAATCAATAAATTAAATTTAGATACATGTCAGCTTGACGTTAAAACGGCATTTTTAAATGGTACTCTTGACGACGAGATATATATGGAGTTACCAGAAGGTTTGGTCTGTTCCGATCTGGAAAAACAAAGCAAGGTATGCAAGCTTCAGAGAGCCCTCTACGGCCTTAAAGTCAGTCCGAAAAATTGGCATGAAAGATTCTCTGAGGCAGCAACGAAAATAGGTCTGAGATCTCATATCTTGGAACCTTGCCTGTTTACTTGGCATGAGGCAGACAAAATCCTGATATTGGTTCTCTATGTTGATGACATGCTTATAGCAAGTAATGATTCTGGCAAATTGAAGTCTGTGAAGGAAAGACTGCAAAGTGAGTTTGAAATGACTGACCTAGGAGAAGTTAAATCGTTTTTAGGCATTGAAGTCAGAAGAGACAGAGAAAACCAAGTTCTAACTTTAACCCAGACCAATTACATAAATAAGATACTTAAAAAGTTTGGGTTTGATGATTCTAAGCCAGTGAAAACTCCTATGGTCACAGGTCACGTGTTAAATCAACAAAGAAAACAAAGAGAGCAATCAGAAAGGCAGATTGACTTGAATGAGTCCAGATCGACTGAAAGCGTTCCCTACCGGGAGGCTGTTGGGAGCTTATTATATGCTGCCAATACTGTACGTCCGGATATAAGCTATGCAGGGAATGTGCTGAGTAGGCATCAAATAAGTCCGACTAACGAAGACTGGAATATGGTTAAAAGAGTGTTTCGGTATCTGGCAGGGACCAAATCTTATGGTCTAAGATATTGTGGAAGGCAGCAAGGGCTGGAAGCATTCTCCGATGCCAGTTTTGGCGACTGTAAAGGGTCTCTAACCACAAGCGGTTACGTAATTAAAATCTTTGGAGACTCAGTGGCATGGAGAACTCACAAACAAACGTATGTGTCTTTGTCAACATGTCAGGCAGAGTATGTGTCGCTCAGTGAAGCATGTAGAGAAATGATGGCAGTTGATAATTCGATTAAAATCATACTGAATAATACTTTGTGTCCGGCAGATCTATGGTGCGACAATAAGGCAGCTGAGCAAAATGCTAAAATTATAGGCAGTGGTAAATTAAGACATATGACAGAAATTCATGAGCATTATGTTAAAGAATGTGTAAATTATGGTAGAGTAAACGTCAGATGGCTGAATACTAAAGAACAGATGGCCGATATATTCACAAAACCTCTACCGATCGAGCTCCATGAAAAATTTGCTAGCAGAATCGCGAACAGCTTTTGCGAATCTGACTGGTAACTAATAAGTTGTCTCTGTTTCAGATAGGCGATAAAGGAGCCATGGATTACTTGGGTGCATTCCCAGAGCCGTGGAGCCGAGTCAAGAACACACATTTATTTGTCTATTTATCCATTTTAAATTACAATTTTTGTCTAATATACTTAGCTATCTTAAGTCGGGAGGAAGTGTTGGCATGTACGACTTTTCAATAGGCTGTATATATAGTATGTGAGACAGCGCCACAGGCAAGGTGATACTTGCGGGCCCTGTAGTCAGTACAGTGTAAGCCACCGTGCCTTCCACACCTCTCGTCGTTTCTAGATTCATTGTCTTTGTCTGATAAGTCGGTTATAAGTCTGTAAAGTCTGTGAATTGTATCTGTTGTGTTCTACGTCGGTCGGCAGTTTTTATTAAATAAACTTTTTGTTTATCTTGTAATACTAGTTTTTATTATTTTGCGCAC
This sequence comes from Copidosoma floridanum, assembly GCF_036245765.1. Taxonomy (NCBI): domain Eukaryota; kingdom Metazoa; phylum Arthropoda; class Insecta; order Hymenoptera; family Encyrtidae; genus Copidosoma; species Copidosoma floridanum. The sequence continues at coordinate 998,684 of NW_028321887.1, read as the reverse complement.
CCCCTTTACTCACACCTCTACAAGTTCACTTAGATCTTTCTAACTATTCAGGACCCTTACTATTATTATTATTATTATTATTATTATTATTATTATTATTATTATTATTATTATTTAGATAAAATTTTCAATAAATTTTACATTTAAGCTCGCTTAATTGGCATGATGGTCATGAGAAATAATACGTTTTGAACGAGAATATAGTATTTCACACCTGTCGATCAAGGAAGATCTGTTTATGCTGAAAGTGACCATAACTTGTTCTTTACACCCTTGGAAGGAAAAACAGGAGTGCTGTTTTTATTAGAATATCACTTTCAAGCAACATCTGTTTTTGTACAGTGTCTTAATCCATCAGAAAAATATTCCATTTCTGCGTCGATCCATCTTTGCATACTTTGACTCGAAATTAACCATGTTTGGGCCACTTAGATCTCTCAAGACCATTATTATTATTATTATTATTATTATTATTATTATTATTATTATTATTATTATTATTATTATTATTATTATTTTCATCTCATATTTAACAAATGTTACTTTGAAGCTCGCTTAATTGGCATGGTCACGAGACATTTTTTGTGAGAAGACACAGTTTTTTACAGCTGCCAAGGCAGAAAAAAATGTTTTGGCTGAAATTCACCAAAGCTTTAATGCAATTTAAAGTATCTTTAAATTATTGAAAACGAAGAGCGGAACGAATTAGCATTTGCACATTTTTTTTTTTTTTCTAAATAAATACCTACTTGTGTAGTGTATTTATTTGTAAGCTTTATTAAGTCCTTAAATGCTTTTATATCTACGGGAATTTACATTGAGTTGAGGGTACTGTGGGTTAGAACTTATAACTAATCCTTAATCTTAAGTTGGTGTCGTAAATTAGATCCCGGAAAAGACCATCAGAGAAAATCTGAGTGCCCCAACTGATAATCGAACCCACGACTCCTTTAGTTGCACATTTTTGATAAAACAGAGCAGAAGAATCACGTCTTGTTCCTAATATATATATATATATACAATAGCTGACTGGCTGCACAAGCAAACTGCTCGGCTGACCTACATACATATATTAGGTGTACAGTAGTACAGCACGTATATACTGTTTACTACGAAAGCCCGTATGGCTCACCAACCGTGGTGGCGCAAGTGTCGCTTAACTTTGCTCAAGTCGGTAGTACAACAAGTTGGAGGTTGAATGAACGTGATTGTAGGTTATGGTTACAAGTGGAATTTCTAAAAAAAAAAAAAGGTAACTATTAGTTATTTGCCTATTTGCCAAAAAATATTAACGTTAAATGATGAAATCGTTGACTGTTCCCTACTCGGCCTCAATTATATCGATGATTACTGAAGAGAAAGTCCAATAGTTTGATGTAAATGTAAATGTATGCATGTGAAATTGAAAAAATTTTTTTTTAACCATTGCATATTTATCATGGATTTATAATTATTTGTAGATAAAATAAAGTAGTCAATTGAAGTAATGTGAAACGATCGAGGAGCACTGCGTCACCTAATCTAATACTCTTGGATGGCTTATGAAGCTCAGCAGAAGTTTTTCAACGGTTCAGATTCTCAAGCTATAAAAAGTATTTTACAAGTAAAATGTATAGACTTATACTCTCTATAACTATGAAGAACAAATACAGGTACTGTAAACAAACACAGCCACACATAGTATCTGTATTCATCATATTTTATCTGTTCTCTGACAGTGTTATCACTTAGTATTTTATTTGTTTTTTGTTTATTTTGGCAGATCTGCTTCGTCAAAGAAGTGGGGATGCCATCATCAGTCTGATATTGCTAGGGGGTTTTGCTCCTGCCAAAGTTTCTTTTGATACGGACAGCCATCGCTGCACTTGATGATATGAGAGGAGAAAGATCGAGGCTAGAGATACATCTCATCGGTAAAGAAAATAAGTTCCACAGGCCCTGTGTGCAGGGCAGCTTTTCTATTTGGAAAGCAACAAGCATTCTTGAGCCTATGTAAGTGTCTCTCAAATTATTGTTAAATAGTGTAGAACCCTTCACTAAAATATTTCAATTCCATCTATGATGGTTCTGTATTATTTGACTAAATTTTGTCTTTATAGAGATCCATGCCATTTTGACAGCAGCTTATTCTGAGCCGAAGGAATACTTCAGCCTGTGATGGGCTTTGATACGTCAGCAATGAGAGCTTAAAAAATTGAGCCAACACTAGCTAGCAAATTCTTTCCAATGCTTTGATATAGACGTTTTTTTCATATTATAATGAACATTTGTATTCTTCGGAGTAAAAACAACCTTTCATCTACAAATATATATTTTTTTAGTATACGTCGATAAGGACCTAGCAATTTGAAATTTGAAGTGATCGGTGCGCATATAGACTGCCAAAATGATAGATTTAATTCTAAACCATTATCACAAAAACTGTACTTATGCTGAAATTTTAATGTTTCTTAGAGTTAAACATAATATTTCGATATCATTGAGTACACTAAAAAGAAATTTGAGTGAGTTAGGATTGAAAAGAAAAAATATTGATGAAAGTAACCCTAAGGATGTTTTGTATTCAATGATAAATGAATTGCACTCTGCAGGGTACAATTTAGGCTACAGAGCCATGTGGGCTAAATTAAAAAAAAAATATTATTTAAATGTGAAACGGGAAACGGTATATGAATTCATGCAAGTTCTTGATCCTGATGGTTTGGAACATAGGCTAGCACACAGGTTGAGGCGTCGTGAGTATCAAAGTCCAGGTCCCAATTTTATTTGGCACCTGGACGGATATGATAAACTCAACCCCTTCGGCTTTGCAATACATGGTTGTATTGATGGGTATTTGCGGTATATACTTTGGTTAGAAGTATCCACAAGCAATAAAGACCCAAAAATTACAGCTAATTTTTTTTTTAAATCCGTTCTTAAGCATAAATGCATTCCTACATTGATACGATCAGATCGAGGAACAGAAAATACTCTAATAGAAACTTTGCAAAAGTGCTTTAGAAAAGTGCATAACGATGAACTGTCTGGCGATGACAGTTATATAAAAGGCAAGAGCGTTCATAATCAAAGAATCGAAGCTTTTTGGGCTCAAGTAAGGAAGCACTCCGCAGATTTTTATATTAATTTTTTTAAATGTTTAGTGCAGCAAAACTTGTATGATGGTAGTGAAATAAAAAAAAAATGTCTCCAATACTCTTTTGGGAAATTAATTCAGGATGAATTGTTATTAACAAAAGATTTATGGAATGAGCATAGACTAAGAAATCAAAACCGCGGGAATAATGTAGCAGGCATTCCATTTGTATTATATAATTTACCAGAGAAACGAAATGTAGTCGATAACAGAAAGAGTGTAGACATTGAAACTATAAAAGAATTAATGGATCACGTTACGGTAAAGCCTGTGCTTGTTGATCCGGTTTTCAAAGAAGCGGTTGAAGCAAAAGTTAAGTGTAAGGCACCAAGTACTGTTGATGAGGCACTAGAGCTATATTTACGGTTATTGGAAATTTTCTGTTAGATACTACTGTAATCGAGAATTTTATAATGAGTAATAACAAGTTATATCTTCAGGCAATGGTTTTTGTGTATCAGTTTGACAACATGTTAATACTGTTACTTACATTGTAGCGCAAATTACAAATAAAAACTCAAAGAAACTTCAATTGTTTTGTTTTATTTTATAAAATTTACAAAAATCATCTTATGTACTATGTAAGACATTGGTAATTGGGGTAAATAACACTTGGTGTAAAAGAACACTTAAACTTTTAGTACATTTATACAGGTACAGTTAATTGCACATGGTTCTGTACTTTCTACTAAATTTTAATCACATATTTTGGCTTCGAGCCAGACAGTTTAAACCAATGTACAAAAATAGACTATACGATTTAATTCAGTATTTCAACGACAATCTACACAAAAATATTTTACTTTGTTTAATAAAATAAATAGTAATACTACTAGCAATACTTGGCGATGATACGCCTTTTCAAAGTTTCTTCGATAGTTACCTAGTTAAGTTGTAATAATCTCAATGAAACAACTTGAGACGGCTGCAGTCTTTAAATGTTTAATTATAATGTAATGACTATGCCGTACTATAAAAATTAAATAAGAATATTATTAAAGAGCGCATGAAAATGGCTGCAAAAGTATATGAAATGAAATTTTAATCACTTGATACATCAGAACGACTATCTTCTGAAAAATATTTTAAGAGGACGGTGCAGAAAGGCCTAGCTTCTGGAATATATGAAAAAGATGACTCAAGAATTGTTCTCAAAGGCTTTGATATTTCGGAGATATCTGGTTTCTTTTTAACTTTAAAAGCCTCTTCCAGGTAATATATCATGCACTCCTCCCATGCTGGTTTTCTCAAGTACAATTCAACAATAACGCACGAAAGCGCCCATACATCGGAGGATTTTGTCGAACGCTGATCAAGCAGCAGCAACTCCGGCGACATATACGCAGGAGTTCCAACGGCGCGCCGCCCAACTGTTGTTGTTAAAGTCGACGTCATATCTGACCAACGACTTAATCCCATATCGCAGATTTTTGTTAATAATTCAGTATTAACGAGAATATTGTCGGGTTTGATGTCTTTGTGGATTATATTACTCTCGTGCAAGTAAGCAAGACCAGTACACATTTGTTTGCATATAAACCGTATGTCATTATCTAACAGACAATACTTGTCTTCAATACTTTTATTATAAATTATATCACGCAAATTTCGACTTTCAAAATACTCAAGTACAAGATAACAATGTGTTGTATCGATACATACACCCATCAGAGAGATTAAATTTGGGTGACGAATAATATTCATTACACCGATTTCACGCTCAATATATTTTTGATTAAATGACCTCCTTACGATTTTTACTGCCACGTCCGTATGAGACCATTTTCCTAATATCACCTTACCAAAGCCACCTTCTCCAAGCACTTTTTGTAGAAAAGTTATATCACTCTTATCTTTTATTAGTCTTACGGATAAGTTGCTAATATTCTTCAAAGGAGATGAACTGTCCGAAAAATTTGGCGTTGGATCAATTTTATTTCCATCCACATGTAAATCGTTATTCACAACTACACTTTTGTTATTCTTCCCAACTGAGTTTACATTATTTTTCATTAAATCACGCCAATTGTGTTCAGTTTCTTTCTTAGTATCTTGTAAAATTGCAAATGTTTGCGTTGAATTTTCTTTATTGCATACTGAACCATGCAACAAACTCAAGTCGTAATTACCTTCACGACGCTCACAATTTTTTGGAGAAGATTCTTTAGGACGTAATGGAGAATCCCCTTGTACAATCGCTGATTTATCGGTGAAGATGTAGATGCGTAACTTTCCATTGCTTCCCTTTAAATTTTTAGAGAAGTTCCAGAAGTCGCACTCCTCGTCATCACTATCTAAAAATTTGGGAAATATGACTTCTTTGAAATTTCCTAAGCGTATAGCACAGTTTTTAAAGTAGGCACAATTTTCTTCATTTTTCGTGGTGTTGATGCACATCTCTTTTATATCGTCATAATTATACTGATTTTCTACATTTAGGAACAATTTTTTGGAACCACCCACTGGTTCGTTAATAAGCTTGTACGTTAGGTCTTTACTACCCTTATGTTTCCACCCTACTATTACTTCTCTCTTTTCACTCTCAGCCGTAGCTTTGACCTGCAAAAAAAGTTTATTTACAGGTTTGTACCAAGATTAAAATAAAAAGGTTAAAAAAAAAAATACTTTTTTCTTATGTCTATCTGCAGTAGGATTTTGCCGTTTTCGTTGATGTTTTTGAATAATATCCATGATGATATTTTCATCTTTCTTTTTAGACCCTGTAATTAATAAAGTAACATTTTATTTTTTGTTGGTAGATTAAACTTAACATCTCCATTCGATACTTGAATGAAATCCATAGTTACGTCTTCTAATCTACAGACCAATAATATATAATTGAGGCCGAGTAGGGAACAGTCAACGATTTCATCATTTAACGTTAATATTTTTTGGCAAATAGGCAAATAACTAATAGTTACCTTTTTTTTTTTTTTTTAGAAATTCCACTTGTAACCATAACCTACAATCACGTTCATTCAACCTCCAACTTGTTGTACTACCGACTTGAGCAAAGTTAAGCGACACTTGCGCCACCACGGTTGGTGAGCCATACGGGCTTCCGTAGTTTACTGTATGCCGCGGGCACCGCAGCTGTCATTAGGTAAAGTAAAGGTACTACTTTGGAAAGGTTTTTGTCAAGTATTTTCTTACGATTTTTAGAAAAAAAACAATATTAACTTATTTCGCGTAAATTTTGTTTCTTCTGAAGCGCTTCATCTTAATCTTTAGTATTTTAATTTCTTAATCCGTTTATAATGTTATTAAATTTATTTATTGATAAAACTTCAATGACAAATTGTGTCCGTCAAATGAAACATCTCTAAAATTTATGTCCTACTTTTGAAACAGAATGTCCCCTGTATGGAACACACATGTATTTTATATGCACTCAGTGTGTTTCATACGAGGGGCATCATGTGATTGAGGTTATGTTCTGATGTTTCCCGGTCTGAAACAGCACTTTACGATTTTTTTTCTAGAACATAAAATAAATACAAATTCTAACGATTTAAAGAAGTTGACACTTAAAAATTATACGGAAATCGTTTCTTCGTAAACAATCATCTATAACTATAAGTGGTCGCGGTGGCGCAACGGTAGAGTTGCAGTTCCGTCGATCCCCGAGGTTAAGCTGCATTCGGCGCGGTTAGTACTTGGATGGGTGACCGCTTGGTCACCATTCGAGTCTCGCCGTTTCGCCTGTGCTCTTGATTCTCGAAGGTCGATTAACTGTTTCTCTGACGCTTCGTCTACGTGATCATAGGTGTGACTGAGATGGTCCAGATGTTTATGTGTGTATATGTATATAAACATCTGGTCATAACTCAGGTGCGCCGGTGGCTAATTAACACTATGCTTGTGTAAAAAAATGCCATGTCTGAGCCTAAGGGCGATGATGAATGAAAAAAAAAAAAAAAAAAAATCTATAACTATATTCGTATCTTACTGTTTCATGTAGGAGCCAAATTATTTTTAATGTTTCTAAGTGGTACCTTTTTCTTACTCAGTAGTCATTTTTCTGCAGCTAATGTAGTCGTCAGTTAGTAAATCGTTGATTACAATACTACAGCAGTTTGTGAGTGCATCGAGCTCATGCATATAATATTGCCACTTGATAGAGTATTATCATGTATTACCGTTCGTAGATGCAATATTAGAAAAATATATTCACAAATATATTTTTCCAAATATAGGTATTTTTTTAAATCATATCAAGCGTAATAAAAAAGCTTCGACTTTCAAACTGCTATCTCGAAGTCGTTCACTGATGAAAAAAAGGTAAGCTAATGCAAAAATGTTAATGCCTGAAGAGTATCTATACGTAAAAGATTAGTTTTTCTCTGTTTGTATTGTACACACGACAAACCCTGATTTTACTCTGTAATATATTCTGTCCCAGTATAGTTTCTACATTTTGCTGCATACATAATATATGATCCAATATGAGTAATTCAAGTAAATAATTTACATTAAAAATTTTTACAAAAGAAACGAGTACGCATCTTTTTTACTTTTTCAAGTGTAGAAAAAAATATTTTTATTCATAACTGATGGGTTTTTTTATATCCAGTCGTCCATACATGCTAAAAAAGTGCACTCTCGAAATTATTATTTAAATACAATTCGTAAGCTACACTATCATTCTAAGCTTTCATGTAGAAATTTTTTTTCCAGATGCAATGAAAGAAACAAAGTAAATTATTCATGCTCAAAAGTTGATACTCAAGACAAAATAAGTTCGATTTTAGCAGGATACGCACTTACTGATGAATTAGAATCTTGTTTTGATCATAATAATAATGATGCGTGTTTTTCGCGAATTTGAATTTGAAGATACAGAAATAGGCTGCCCTGAAAATGAAACTTCTCAATATTCTACAAAAAAAGAAAACGTACATCCTACAATTGTCGACATCAATTATTTTTTCAAACAAATCAGCGAAAAGTTTGATCACCATAATGAGTGTGTATTTGGTGATTTGGAGATTTTCAAGGAGCTTAATCACGGTTTATTCAAGAAATTATTTAATAGATGCAGCTGATGTAATTTTGAAGATACTGTTTGTACATACAAAAACGAAAAAGAAATCATGGGAATCAACAAGTCTACTGTCTTAGGTCTTTACGCCAGTGGGATCGGATTTTATGTTTTTAATCAAGTGATTGCTATTATGTCTATTTAACCACTATCTCAATCATCACACTCTCAATATGATTTACAAGTCATAAAATCTATTGAGGATGCTGCATATAATGAAATGAGAAAATTAGCTGTACAATCTCTAAAGATAGCGATAGAAAAAGGAAATTTTATCGTGCATGAAGGAAAAAAATAGGCCTTATTGCTGTTGCAGAGATGGGGCATGGTCAAAGAGAACTTATAGAAAAAGAAAGTATGATTCACTCTCTGGTCTAGCAAATATCGTTGACACTTGTATAGGTAAAGTAATTGATATGGATATTTAAAATAAATTATGTTCGCTGTGTGATTATTATCTACAAAAAAATCAGAAGCCAAAGCCGCATAGGTGCTTCAAAAATTTTAATCGCAATGAGCCATTGACAAGCATAAAAAAGATATAACTTTAGATTTATTTTGTAGAAGTGTTAAAAATTGTGAACATTGGGAGATATTGCAAGGCAAGCCAGATTAATATTTCAAACTTTTCTTCTGATTTTCTCTTAAGTGAAGCCGTGTTGACCCTATACTTTTAAGAATTTAATAGATTTTTTGTAAAAAAATACACAAGAACTATTCTCAGTTTTTGAGGTTAATCAAAGATTTCCGAAGATATAGTCGATTTTATGACCACTGTCCATCTGATTTGCAAAAAAATTAAGTCGTTGACCCCAGAATTTTCTTATCACAAATGAATTTGGTATACTTTATTTACATAATTCAAGAATTAACGAGGTTTTGATCAAACGAACAAGAATCGCCCAAGCCACTGTAATGTACTATATTTACATTGGTGATGGTGATAGCAATGTTTTTAAAGCAGTTCAAGATGCAGATCCTTACAAAAGTTTTTATTTTGCAATACAGAAAACAGAATGTGTCAACCACTTACACAGAAATTTGTCCAAAAAAATAGAGCGAATTGTTAAAAGTACAAAGGGTTTTAAAATTAAGAAGGAAAAAAATTTAGTCCTCGGGAATATTTTGCGTTAGTGAAACACTATCGAACAAGTTATAAAGTACAGAAAAGATCGTGTCAAGTTTAAAAATTCTAATTTACATGCAGAAAAACTTATTATATGATGATATTGCCGAAATTTCTCATCATGTATAAGATCTCGTTTCACTATATGCAAATTATGGGCAATATACGTTAATCAACCAGCTCGTTTAGTGTTAAGACGATTTCTTTTGGAACTATGGATCCACATAAATTTAAACTGCCACAAAATTCAAAAATACAAAAGCAAAATCTTTTACCAAAATAAAAAAAAATTAAAATATTCTTTACTCTCTATATAGATGTGAGTTTGACGGTCATCACAAATTTTGACCGGTCATGGTCAATTGTCATTGACTGTCAACCATATTTTTTTCAGGTCATAGTCATGACCATCAATTAAACGGTCAATTGACCAGCTCACATCACTGGTTACAGAACGTAATCATTGTACTTTTGTTATTTGGTCTCAATATGGTATTAAATACATCAAAGTAATGAGAAACAATGAATTTTTGATAACTAATATTGAACAGTACAATACAACATTGAGATGATATTACCAGAGTTAATTGATAGCCGCTTGATGAGAAACATGCTTCTACGTATTCCTGTTAATTTTTGTACTCAATGAAAAATGAAAATTTTTTCAAAAAACTAATAACAGTCGAAAAAAATTAATAGTAAAAAGTAAAGTAAATAATGAATCTAATCTAAATTGTAATAGCGTAAATAGTAAGTATGTGGAAGATTCCATTTTATTCAATAGTAGTACTGAGGTCAATTCGTACTGTAATAAAAATAAATCTATAAATGATAGTACCACTATTAATCAAACTACACGAAACGGTGATTCCTTGCAGCCTCTGACGTTCATAAACGGTTAATGTACTGATAAATGGAAAATCATAATAACTGATGATCTAATAGTTCAATTGATGGAAAAGTTTCACCTATTAAACTTCGAAAGGTTTGTTCTTTTCAAAAAAGTAAACATCCTCAAACTGCTCTAAAACCAAAAGTTACTGCCATTGAGATACGAAAATTTGAAGTCGAAATAATAAAAAAAAAATACAAAGAGGAAATGTAGTGAAGTACTTGAAAGCCCGAACAAACGGAAAAAAGCTTCTTTTGCAGAATAGAAATCAAAGCAAAAATTTAGAAAGATTACGCGATAACATCATGATCCCAGAATCTATTCTCAATGACACATTCATTAATACTTTTTTAAATATTCTTTAAGAACACGCAAATATAGAAATTTCTACTTCGCTATTGTCTAGCCATCTCAATTTTGTAGAAGTATGCAGTACAACAAGACCATCTATGCACACAATGGGTGGAAACACATTTTTACATTGGCGAGCGTATCATTGAGCGAGTCCAAGCGAAACCAGACAGTCACCGCGCGAGGCGCATTTTTTCAATGAAGCGCGCTATATTCAACTCGCTAACGATCGCCAGTTAGCGGCTAAAAAAACAATACAAAAGCATAAATCGATGGATTTTAATCTGCTCTTTCCGTTGGTGCTATTATTTTTGGCCGTAAACCCTTCCAATTTTAGAGTGGGAGTGCAACGGGTTCGTGAGATATCAATAAATAAATACAGAGGCGTACGGCTTGGCGTGGTCTCGCGCGTCGCTGCTACGGTGGCCGGGCGACGCTCTTTTTCATATCTACTTAACGATCGAAGACAAGTAGCTAAACAAATATTTAAAAAATAGGAATCGATAGGTTTTAATCTTATCTTTTTAGTAGTGCTATTAAATTTGGTTGAAAATTTTTCTTTCATGGCGAAAATCAGTGTTGCGGTATCCTTTGTAAACACTCGCCTATATTTCTAATCATTTTTAGTATTCATTTCTACCTCGAAAAGCTTCTCTTCACGAAGATAGAAGCCGTGCTAGGCCGTGTCACGGCCGGTCAATTAAGGGCCGGACTGGGGACACCTATTCCCTCTCACCGAACCCATTTCAGGTGTTCGATAAAAGGGGGGGTACCACAGAGTGGGAGAGCAAGCGGCTTCCCCACGGATGTTTGGCCGAGAGGCAGTTTTTTGAGGAGAAAATGTCATCGTCTTAGCAACGATAGACAATATTGATTTTCACTTTATGTTTTTTGTATGTTACTGTGGGCGAGCGTATTTTGTTTTTTGTTTGTTTTTGGTTACTAGCGACGGGAGATAAAAAAGTAAGTGTTGAGCAAGCGCGCTTTCAGATCGCTGCGAATTTTCGAAGCAAGAACATCGTTTTGTAACGAGATATTGTTGTTAAAATAAATATTTTAATTTTTTAAGAAGTGATATTTTTATTTACTACTTTCGTACAGAACAATCAGGTTATAAAATTAGATTGCTTACTCTCGTGATAGGTATTTATTTACCTTTTCCCTTTTAATATTAATCAATCGAAAAGGCACTTTCTGACAAGATTGTTGTTAATAATCAGAGTAGGAGGTTACGGCCGAAAATAATAGCACCAACGGAAAGAGCAGATTAAAATCTATCGATTTATGCTTTTGTATTATTTTTTAGCCGTTAACTGGCGATCGTGAGCGAGTTGAGCATAGCGCGCTTCATTGAAAAAATGCGCCTCACGCGGTGACTGTCTGGTTTTGCTTGGACACGCTCCATTATAATTTGAAATATCTGTATTACGACTTCCCTTTCTTTGAGTATAACCCCGGTTAATTGGTGGTGGTAACAATCGGCTAAGAATATTATCTGTACCGAGGAAACTCTAAGATTAGGAACCAACACACAAACAATGATTGTGTTTATATGTCGGAGGGCGGGTTCGTTGCCCTGTGTAAAAGAGCAAAATTGCTCAGATTGCCGATTATATACAATACTAAAAAAAATAATTATTATTAAGTTTCAAAATTTATCTGTTGAATAATCAATTAATTCCTGCACCATATACAGCAATTGCTTATTGATTACTACTTTATTGAATTCTCCTGAATATTCCCTTAATTTAATTAATTTATTAATTCAATATCTTTTTTAACTTATTCAATATTTTTCTAATCTAATATCTTTTTTTAATTTTATTCCTGTCCCTTTTTGGGGTCCAGATAATATTCTCAGTTTATATAAACGATTTCAAATCTTAACAGCTATTTTTCTAGTTTTTATCTTAAACTATAAAAAGGAACTCGCAATCTTACGTGGAAGGGAAGGTTTGCTTAAATAAGTACAATTAATTTATTTTTAATTATCTTATATTTATTTAATCATATGATTCTAAGAAAATTATATCTTCAATTTTTACATGTATTAATCGTATTTGAGTAATCGCAATTATTTACGCTAATAATAAAAAAAAATATATAGTATACTCGATAATTTACTTAAAATTTATCCACCCTTTTAATAGAGAATTTTACATAAATGACAATTTGAATTTTCCCTCCTTAATATCTCTGCTTAAACACGTTAGGTTAGACTAATGCGAATTTTTATTACAACCGCGGAAAGTTAGTGTTAGGTAACTACCTATCCGACCAAGTCACGTAAGGTTAGGTCGTTCTCAGGGCCCTTGGGTGTCTTGAGCACTGCTCAAGTCGTCAACCCAGGAACTTCGCCTAAGAACGTGGTCGCTGACCCTAGTGCCTCGACTACTTGGGGATGCGTCATCTCCACGCTTAAAGCGGTCGAGCACCAAAAGTCCAAGTAGGTACCGGTTAGTGGAAGTGTTACCTTGTTGGTAGTGTACACACTTACTTTTCAGCTATCGGCCTTCGTACTTCGTCTCTTTCTCTCCCTTCGTGCTCGTCGCGGTATTGTACCGGTGCACGAGAAAGTTCCAGGTCTGGGTGAGCAACGGATATACCGCGTCCCAGGCTCGCTAGAAGAGGAACTCCTTTTGCATTGCGCACTGGTGCCTTTTATGCTAACGTTATTTCCTTTTGAGTAGTAGGTTTTCCCGCGCTCTAGCGTTTTCTTAACGTACTAAACGCACATTCCCCGCGCGCGGCGTTCAAATTTGAATTTTCGTGTTTCAAATAGAAATGAAATATATGTATAAAAAAAATGTATACTGTTGAATTGTCTATGAGACGGATTTTTTATTACAAGAAAATATAATAAATAGAAGAATATAAATATAAATGTAAAGCGTGTATTATAAATTCTAGGTGATAGAAGTGCCCCCTTGCAGTATATATACGATAGTTCTGGATGTCAAACTTATAAAATTCTAAAAGTTGAAGAAAAAGATTTCATAACTCTGCGTTTATTAATGATAAAAATAAAAACATCATTTTCCTATCAGTACAACAGCAAACAGACTACATCTTTATTCACTTTACTTCGTTGTAAAAAGTTCTAGTATTGCTGAATGCAGCTAATAAAATCACTCTTTTTTTCGGAGCCGTCAATTAATATAACTTAAATAAAAATTAATTGTCAATGCAGTTTTTGAAAGCATGAATTAATTTTAATAAATGTACTGAAACAGTAGCTGCAAAAAAAAATACGCAGATGCGATTCGAAAGTACGACCAGCAAAAACGAAAACGATCCATACCATTCGGCTACGGTGCACTATGTTCTGAAATGATGAAATCAAAGGTAGGTTTGTTCTAAATCTAATATCTTCAGATAGGAATAAGATAGAGGTCTGTTTTTTTTTTACTTTGTAGGTAATTGAATTCCGGACATAGAAACAATAAAGTAAAGTTGTACGGGTGTCAACCTAACCTCAAAAAAAATGTAAAAGCCATATTTTTCGTTTAAACTTATAAAATTGGTTGAATTTTATAAATATTTTTTTTAAATACGACGTAAAAAAAAGTTTTAAAGCTTATTCCGAGCAAAATATGTCATGACAATCTAATGTAGACAATTTTTTAATTGTAAAGTTTTTGCGATCGATCTTTCTACCAAAACCTAAATGCTAACAAGGCTGAAATTGTGCACTTACCCCTGATTCTGATGATAATACAATTTAGAGTATTTAATATTATGGTACATCCAATAGCTTTAAAACTTTTTTTTACGTCGTATTTAAAAAAAATATTTATAAAATTCAACCAATTTTATAAGTTTCAACGAAAAATATGGCTTTTACATTTTTTTTGAGGTTAGGTTGACACCCGTACGACTTTACTTTATTTTTTCTATGTCCGGAATTCAATTACCTACAAAATAAAAAAAAACAGACCTCTATCTTATTCCTATCTGAAGATATTAGATTTTGAACAAACCTACCTTTGATTTCATCATTTCAGAACATAGTGCGGCGTAATGTGAAGAAATACATCACATAGAGAGGGAGAGTAGGAGTAGGGGAACTGGGGTAGAGACTTTCGAGCTGTACTCTAGAAGCGCCAGCCTATAGCCTGCGAGTCTCTAAAGTACTGAACTCTGCTTTCAGGAGAATGCCGTCCCGTCTGGAATCACTGCTCGGGAGTCACTTTTCTGCAAATTATGTCGTCGTCAGTTAGTAAACCATTGATACTATCAAGTAATAAATATTGGTAGTGCAACAGACATTTAAATAAACGATTATCAGATAAGTGGTGAGTTTTATGTAGGTATTTGAACAAATTATTCTTAGGATGTATGTCATTTTAGGTTATTTATTAGATGTATTTGGCTGGACAAATGTAAATAAGTATCTTAAGAACAACATAATTATGACATTATGAAAAATGTGGACAAAATGTGTGATATAATTCTACTCAATAAGTGTGGAAAATACTTGGGCTATAAATGAGGTAGTGGCATACCAGAAGTTGATACATCTTTGTGTACACTCACATTTTTTGATACGTTCAGAGTTTATATAATGGTACGACATATCACTCCATTATGACTAGATATTCAGAAAGGACTTTGTAGTGTTCTATAAGTATTTGGGAATTTCACTAATGTATAATAATCATTTTTATTATTACTTACAGAACTTTTCACCCTATTCAGTTTGGTCCTTACGGTAACCGGTTCTGTTTAGTTCTCTATACATAGGTATAATTTGTTAAGAAAACCGAACTGAAACGAAAGGGGTTTGAATGTATCTTATATTATATAGTTGTAAGACAACATTAATTCTCCAACCCCCCCTCCCCTCACCGCCCTCAAAATTTTATAATATTGTCCAAGCCCCCCACAAAATAAGGTAAAAATCTTTATATTTCTTCCTTATTTTGACCCAATAAAAAATATACCATTTTTTCCAGGCCTCTCTCTGGTACCCCCTTCGGTCCCCTCTCAGGCTACCCACTATGATACAATAACATCTAACAAATATTATTATATTTATTAAGTTATAATTATTCAGTTTTACATATATTTGATAAGTAATAACAACAGATGTGAAAATTACATGAGTAAAATAAAACCAATTATAGTTCGTAAATCAATAATCGTACCATACATTCCATCCTACTGGGTACTATCTAATGGGCACAGCGATTGTCTTAAGCACACTCAAGATATTATTAAGTTTATTGAAAAAATATATTGAAAATATATTTTTCATTAAACTGTCTAACTCGCTTTATTGACCTTTTTATAACCAACAGTGACTTGCCTCAAAAAACTGGCCAGGTATTCCTTTGAAAAGTTGTATAATTAATGAAACTATAGAGTAGATATTTTTGCGGAAATATTCTGGCCTTACACTATGATTCAATCGATAAATTTTATCTAATAAATCTTATTTTATAACTATGTTTTGTAACTAAATAAAGTTAATGTTCGTTAAAATTAAGGAAAAAATAAAAAATTAGACAAACATAAATTCGTATTACTTACGAAATAGAATAATATTAAGTTACATTAATATTGAAATTTAAAAAAAGAAAGAAAAATTAACTGTTAAAATTAAATTTAAAAACTGTTCCACTGCTGATGAATAGGATCAAAAATTAATATGGATATAGATGTTAAAAAAATAGACAGGGAACACAAATTTACAAAAACACGCTATTTTGATGAAATGGGTATTGAATGCAAATTTTGTAATGCGGAAAGAAATGTTTAATAGTTGTTAACGTGGAAGAATAATATTACCTGTTTTAAGTCAGTATAACCATAAATAATTTAGGTATCCATTTTTTGTAAAAACATCATGCTTCGTAAACTTTTTTGGAAACTTTTTTGTACAAATTTTTTGATGGCTGATAAGACATGGACTATCTTTACCTTGAGGTCCATGAAGCATGTGTTTAATTACTAATTTTTGTATTTGTGAATCAAGTGGAATTTACGCTGGAATATATTTATCTATGTCTGTAGTAGTAAATAATTTATTGTTTGGATGCAATGTTACAATAATATGAGAATGAGGTAATCCTCTTTTTTAAAATTCAATTGTATAAACGTAAGCAATAACTTTTCCAAAAATATTGTGTTTAGTTATAGCATCTAAAATTAATCAAAGTTTTGTATGAAATAATCTAACAGTTACATTCGGTATATGATTCGCAGTGGTACCTTTAGCAAAGTTTTTTTAAATTTTCTTGATTTCTTTCCATTTAGGGTTACAAGTAACGGTAATAAAAAAAGAGGTATGTTAAAGGTAAAATAAAAACATTTTCAACTTTACTGTTTTTGAAATTTTTAGAGTTATTTGATGCACTCCGCATTATGTGATCTACATGAACATACCTTTTACAGCAACGATTATGCAAAATATAATCGTAGTGATCACGCTCATGAAAATATAAATATAAATTTTTCAATAGAAACTCTAAATAATATTCATGAAGGATCACCACATGTTTTAAATTTAAAAGTAGATGCTATTGTTATGTTGATAAGAAACTTGAGTATATTCGATGGCTTGAGCAATGTCACTAGACTACGAATAACAAAATTATTTAAATATAATTTAGAAGCAGAAATAATAACTGGTGAAAAATCTGGTAATAAAGTTTTCATTTTATGAATCACGTTAAATACCGGTAATAATTCATCTTTACCGTTTATTATGAACAGAAAACAGTTTCAATTAGTTCTAGCTTTTTCTATGGCAATCAATAATTCAAAAGGTCAAAGTTTTGATAAGTTAGGATTTTACTACAAAAGACCTTTGTTTTCTCATGGTAAACTACACGTATTGGTATCAAGATGTAAGAATCCTGAAAATATATTTATACGAAAGAATTTGGAGAATCAAGCAAACATTGAAAATATTGTATGGCAAGAAATTTTTGATTTGTTAACAATTTTATTATTCTTTTTTCAAAGTTTATATCTTTTAATTTTTCCTTTTTTTTTAATTTAGTTTTAAAATACACGAAATGCACCTTCAAAATGAGACTTTTAATAAGTAGAAACACAAATAAAAATTAAGTTTCATCACAAAACTATATTTTAAAATTTTTACATTGAAAAAAAAATGGAAAAACTCATATTACAAAATTTTTTATTTACATTATATTTTTGACGTTTATCTTAAAAATCTTGAAGTTGAGTAAAAAATCAAAGAACAGGACAGCCTTCAATTTTGTACTTGATATTTTATCATTACAAAAATCGTCATATATTTTTAAACGTAAATCTTATAATAATAAAAATTTCATAACTTTATTCTCTGTGCCAAATACGCTAATGCTGCTATGTAATTATATTTAATATTGATTAATAAATATTTTTATTCATACATTAAAACAGATATGAACATTTTTCTTTTACAAAAAAGCCTTTTTAATGAAATCTCCATCTCTGAAAACTTCAATTCCAAAAATAAGTTGTATCTACTATATAATAAAATAATGTTATACGAAACTATATGTTATATGTATAGTTTAAGTGTATTGAGATATTTGAAACATCATTAAGATAAGTAGTAATAAAATAATGTTGTATGAAACTACACGTTTTATGTATATTTGAAGTATATCAAGATATTAGATACATTGAGGTAAGTAGACCAAACTAAGTAACACTTGTTAGAACTCGATTATATAACTAACAAGCCCATCGTATTTTAGATATTACGTTATCAAACTTTAAAATTTCAAATAATTCTTGCTGTCATTTCTCCAAAAAAACATGTTTCATTCTTTGTATTCTTAATTGTGTTGTGATTTATACCGATATCATAGCTATAATTTTGAAATTTTTTTTATTTGTAATCTATCATTTGCATTTTCATTTAATCTTTTTATTTTGAGAGTGTATTTTTCGTTTACTTTCTTTTTAAATAATTTATCGATATTCTTATTTTTTTATCGATAATATATTAATGATCAAAAGTTTGATTTTCAGCAGATGATAGAATTAATTAAAACTGACTAATCTTATTACCCAGATTAGAAAAAGTACTAGTTTCTCGATTGTAAACTCTTGTAAAACAATTATATAAATCTGAAAAACATTCAATTTTATTGCCTGAAAAATAAGATGTTGACATTGCATTATGATACACAGTGTGAATACATATATTAATGTAGTATTTATTATTTTTTATTAATTTTTTATAATTTTTCCAATTATTTCTGTCTAAGCTTACCAGAACTTGAAATAATCTAAACGGTTATTGATCTTAAGTATAATCAATATGACGAGAGAAAGTGATTGAATTCCATAGAAAAATTAGGGGGTTGGCGCTCGGAGCGCGCAGGGAGGCGAAGCCCTACTAGTACATATGTGTGTGCGTGCGAGCGTGTGTGCTTATAGAAGGTGACTTACGCAGACAATTATATGCATGGAGGGGGCTTTATGCAGGCAATTTAGGATTTATGCGGACGTCTGCATAACTTTTCCATGTTATTAACATACATATTAAAATTACGTAAAGTCAGCATAACTCCCTTTCACTAAACACACACACACACACACACACACGCACACACACATATATATATCGCAGGACCAAGCCGTGATTTTTCTGCTGGTATATCAAAAATGTGCAAATGCTAATTCGTGATTTTCTTGACAATAAGACCGTTTCGCTCTTCATTTTCAATAATTTTAGTGATTCAGAGAAGGAAAACTCCTTGTGACTGATTTTAACGATGTCAAACGAAAAACTATGATTGAGGTAAGCCAGTACCGTACAGCATATGCATCCCCAACTTTTTAATACTCCATGCACGCATCAAAGTTTGCTAACCATGAAAATGATAATGTTCCGCACTAGATGATTAATAAATAATATTTGAAACATGTGCGTCGATTACCTGTTTTGCGCACTAGTTACAAAATGTACTTTTTTCGATATATGTCTATTTATTGGAATACCACCAACTTACAAAATTGTACCATGATTGACTTATTTCTCAGAGCCATAATATAAAATATTTTTAAATAAAAAAATATTTATATTTCTATTACTCTGTATAGAAAGTAGTGCGTGAAGTACTTTTCCCGCCCTTTAGCCTCAAAATAGCATCTTTACAGCTTGATTTTAGGTTCTCTGGCAAGAAAAAACCTTTCACAACTCGTTCAAAAAGTCGTACTAAATCAACTACTGTAGTCATAACTCTAGTGTGTAAAGAACAAAATTTATAATATAATGCAAAAAAGTAGTGTAGATGAGTCTTTTCTTAACTACTCGAGTGTATTAACGTCTTTTTTAGCTACTTTGTGCGAAAAAGTAGTGCGTAAAGTTTTTTTTTAAGTATAACACTAGTCCGTAAAGTGACAAATTTGAAACTGCATGAAAAAAAAAATGTTGAAAGAATATTTTGCATGGATAAACATAACTACAAAATTTTTTGCACGTACAGAATAATTGTATTTTTTAACTTTTTATTACAATTTTTTCTTTGTTCAATTGGTAAGAAATTTTCGAGAGTAGCAGGTTGCTGCGAGGCCGGATGACAGAGAATCAGCAGGATCCGGTCGAGGTTAAAAAAGATAAAGGTAAAGTAAAAGACAAGCAGCAAGATGCAAGGCAGACCACATTGGATAGCACGGTAAAGCGCGTGGTATTCGGCACAACAACAGAGAGAGACAAAGAAACAGAAAAAAGTAAAATAAAGGACAAGAAAAAAGAGGTGAAAGATTGGATGGCAGAGCTGAAAGAAGAGATTAAGAAATGTAAGGCTGAAAGAGAGGAATACAGAAAATCGAAGCAAGTATGTACAGTTGAGCTGGAAAAAGTGAATCAAGAGTGTATTAAACTGCAAAGGGAGATGATTGACCTCAAGGGGAGAGAAATCCAAACAGTAAAACGCATTGAAGCAATGGAGAAAAGGATGGAAGATTGGCTGAGCGGGAACGAAGCAGAAGACACAGGAAGCGAGGCGAGGCTATCAGCAAGGAGCGGCAGCAGCAGAGGCAACGGTAAAGCAGGTGGATCGTCATGGAGCATTGGCACGGCAGCGAGCGCTGTAAGTTTATCAGAAAGAGAGGTACATAGAATGAGAAAATAAGTGCAGGAAAAAGAGAGGTTAGATAGGGCGAATAATGTAGTTATTAAGGGGGCTAAGCTTAGCGATGATGAGTGCAGGAATTTGAATGAGTGGGTAGAAAAATTATCTGAAGTTAAAATGGGCATGCGAATAAAAGTTGTAAACGCGAGATTAAGTGGGACGGTGATTTTGGTAAAGCTTAAAAATAGAGAGGATAAATTAATGGTTATGAAAAATAAATCCAAGCTAAGTGGAACGGATCTCTTTGTTGATAACGATTTAACTTTTGGAGAAAGAAAAAGACAGGAAGAGCTAGTGAGATGGGTAAAGGAGAAAAAGGAGCTTGGCATAGAGGTGACAGCGGGGCAGGGTAAAGTTAGATACAGGGAGCAGTGGATAAGGTGGGAGGAGGACCTCAAACTAGCGATGGGAGGCGGCATTTTGTCTGCTAGCAGTTATAGATTTAAGAATGGAGAGAGGGACGATGGTAGTAGTAGTATGGACAAGGGTTTTACAGAAGAAGTGCACAGGTCTGATGAAGGGGGAGTAGATAACATCCAACAGGTTTTCAGCTAAACCAGAGGTGGAGGCGGTATTTTTGTGTTAAAGAAAATTTTAAAAGGTGTGATAGTGTTAAAAATGTAATGTTTTGGAATGTTGTGGGGCTTTTTAATAAGGATAGAGATTTTTGGAACTATGTTGAAAAGTTCGATTTCGTGAGTTTGTCGGAAACCTGGCTAGAAGAAAAAGGATGGGAGAAAATAAAGGGAAAGCTATCGAAAAATATGATATGGGGAGCAGTATTTGCAGTGAGGGAAAATAAAAAAGGAAGGGCAAAGGGAGGTTTTATTATTGGTGTCAAAAAACAATGGTTTGGAGAGGGAAGTAAATTGATTAATATAGTCTGCGATGGTGTCATAAAGTCTGAAATTGTTAATGAAAATGTAAAGTTGAATTTTGTTTCAATATATAACTCAGGAAATTGGGGAAAGGCGATAGAGGAACTGGAAAATATATATTTTTTAGAAGAAGGAAAACTAATAATTGGAGGTGACTTTAATATTAGGATAGGGAACCTGAGCTGTGGTATAAGTAAGGATTACACAAAGATCGGGGAACACAGGAATAGCTTGGATAGGACTGTAAGTAAGGAAGGAAAAAGGTTAGTAGAATTAATTAATAATAAAGGGTGGTACATTCTTAATGGGATGGATATAGGTAATGAAAGGGGTGAGTTACGTATGTCGGAGCACGTGAGAATTCGGTTATTGATTAAATATTAGTAAACCTAGAGGCAATGGAATTAGTAGAAAGTTTCAGGGTAGGGGAGAGAAGTGAATCAGACCACTTACCGTTGGATATGAGGATGGATGATATATGCCTAATTACGGAAGGGAGGGCTATAAAAGAGAAGGAGGCAAAGAAAAAAGTAGTTTATTCTTGGTCAGAAGAGAGTATAGAAATGTATAAGGAAAATACAAGTGGGGAGGAGGGGTATGAAAGTGAAATAAACAATCTAGAAGAGGAATGGAAAAATGTTAAAAACTACGTGTTAGAAAATATGATAAAGAAGGAAATAAAAATTAAGACAAGAAGGATAGGGGACAGGTCGTGGTGGGACAAGGAATGTACGATAAAAAAAAGAGCAGTTAAGAGGGCGTTCGTAAGGTGGAAAAAAGGGCAAGAGGAAAAAGAAAGGTACCTAGTGATAAGAAAGGAATGGAGTGAGTTATGCAGATTAAAAGAACAAAATTACAAAGACTATGAAAGAGATACTTTAGTTAATATTAAAAATGAAGGGGAGGTGTGGAAATTTTCGAACAGATACAATAAGAAAAGAGAGACCGAGGAGGGGAATATAAGTTTAAAAAGTTGGAAGGAACATTTTAGAGATCTTCTGGGAGGGGTAGATGTTAAAACAGAAGGGATAAGAGGGGCAATGGACAACGAGGAGGTTATGGGAGAGGCGCTTATGGATTGGGAGATCACAACAGCAATAAATCGATTGAAAAAGAAAAAGGCAGCGGGTATAGATGGAATTCCAGGGGAGGCCTGGTTATTTGCGGGGGATATGATTAGGAATCAACTGATGGGGATTATAAAAAAGGTGTGGAAAGGTGAAGGGTTTCCAGAAGACTGGAAGACAGCGGTAGTAATTCCGTTGTTTAAAAAAGGGGACAGAGATGATCCAAAAAATTATAGAGGGATATCGTTAATGCCCGTGGCTTATAAAGTATATACAGAGATAGTGAGGAAAAGATTGGAAGCGGAGATGAATGATAAGGATATGTTACCTGAGGGACAGGCGGGATTCCGTAAATCCAGGTCCACGATTGATGATATTTATGTGTTGGATTATATAGTACAGAGGGCGAAAGTTAAAAATGAAGAATTATACGCAATGTTTGTAGATTTTAAAGCGGCGTTTGATACAGTGGACAGAAAGATTTTATGGGAGGTTTTGGAAAAAAAGGGGGTAAGTAAATATCTGATTGAAAGATTGAAGGAGATTTATGTGATAACAAAAGTGAGGATCAGAGGCAAAGAAGGACTATCAGAGGAATTTTGGATTAAGATGGGATTGAGACAGGGCTGTCTGCTGAGTCCAGCGTTATTCTGTTTATGTATAGCCGGATTAGAGGAGGATTTTGGGGCAAGGGGTGTAGGCGGAGTATTAATAGATAAGATTAGAACATGGTCACTAGCATATGCGGATGACCCAGTGTTACTCGTATTAAACAGGGAGGCTATGATAGATATGATGGGTGTGCTCAGAGGATTCGTGGTTAAGAGAAAGTTGTTTTTAAGTTGTACAAAAACAAAGATGCTAATATTTAACAGTAGGCAAAAACTGAACAAAAGTGTATGGAAGTGGGGAAATGAAAAAATAGAAGAGGTAGAGTCTTTTAAATATTTGGGTTTTATCTTTAATAGGAAGGGGAACTATAATGATCATATTAATGAATTGAAAAGAAAAGGTACAATAGCGGCGAAAAAACGTAGAGATTAGGGGAAAGGCTATGTAAAAATGACTTTAGAAGGAGGTGCTTTATGTATGATTATCTAGTCAAAAGTACAATGTGCTACGGGGCAGAGATTTTTGGGTGGAAAGAGAGGAAAGAACTAGAAAAGGTGCAATTTGACTATTTTAGATGGATATTAAAGTCAGACTTTTGTACGCCGAGATATTTGATATCAAATGAAACGAGTATTAAAAAGTTATGAATAGACTTCAGTAAAAGATCATTGAGTTATGAGAATAAAGTTGTTAGCCAGGGGGAAGACAGACTCACGAAATTGTGTTATAAAAAAATGTATGAGAAAGAAAAAAATGTAATGCGTAAAAAAAAAAGGAGAAAATTTCTCAATGATTTAGGTTTTAGTGAATGTGTAATAGAAAGATGGAGAAACCAAAGAGTGAATGTGATCAAAAGAATAACCGAAAGAGTAATTGATATACAATTGCAAGTCAATGAAACGAAGATCAAAAACTCAAAATATATTGTGCGGTATAAGAATATTATGTGTACAGAAAGCGCGGATTATTTGAAAATATATGTAAGGGGTGCTAATATAAGCCATGTTGCGAGAGCAAGATGCGGAAATATGGAAGTAGCGAATAAATATTAGTTGGGGTTAGAAGAAAGATTGTGCGTATTTTGTAAAAGAGGGATAGGTAATTTCGAACACATGTTTAAAGATTGTGAGGTATTTCAAAGTTTAGGAATAGGGAACAGTGGTGCACGAATGATGAACGGGTCTGCTTGTTAAGTGGGAATGGATGTAAAGTAGCGGCGAAGATTTTGGAGAAAATTAATGATAAAATGGTAATATTGAATAACAGAGATAATTACGAGAGTATATCTAGTCAACTGTAAAGCGCGTAAATTAGTTTTATATAACATAAGTGAAGCGCACAGTAGGCAGAAAGTATGATATATGTACGGAAAGATGTATGTTGATGTATGTTTTTGGAAAATCAGAGTTTGTATGAAATCAGAGTATGTGAAAGGATGGTACATTAAAGGATAAAACTACGACGTTGTCAATGTACACGGTAATAGCGATTTTTTATTATGTAAGGAATTTTTTGTTTATTTGTAACTATCATATGTCTGTAAGTCCGTTTCTGGGCTAAAAAGCTGAAACTATTTCATAAATAAATAAAAAATAAATGGTAAGAAATTTTCGCTTAAGGTGGCTCCAGCGCCTAGTGCCGTATCAAAATAGGGAGACTAAAAATTAATCATTATTTTCTTTAAAATATGGTATAAAATTATCGTAGAGACTGTTGTAAGCCATATTCTACATTTTATCTGTTACTTTAGTGCGTTAATATAAAAAAAAAAAAAAGTTTTATGGTGCCCTAATTGATGAACTGTTACGGTACGCTCCTAAGTTCAAGAGTAGTTATACCTATCTATATGTACTCTGCAGAATGCAGACAGCTGAGAGCTGACTTGCACTCGCAACTGTATACTTAGTCTCCGATTATTTAAAGATTTTGTTGGATAACTAGACACTTTTATCATGTCATCGAAAACTGCGTAATAATAAATACAAGATAGTATGTTTTTTACACCTTACGGGTTATTTATTTATAAAAGTGCAGCAGTAGGTTGTATATCGCGTAAGCTTGCATTTCCTATCCAACCCGTCTTAAAACTACGATTTTGTAAGCATGATTTCTTACAATTTTCATCGTCAACCCTAATTTTTTTTTATACGAATAGAAAGATGGGAATTCAAATAATTTAATTCCATTTTATTAACCACGGTTGGGTTATTTATAATTTAAACATTGAGGCCACTGGAGCCACCTTAAGTCGTACAAAAAAAATTTTCGGTCCGTGCAAAATAATTTTTTGCACTGTTGACTGCTTTTTCGCACACGTAGCAAGAAGTCATGTTTGACACTTGGGCATGCAATTTACGCCCTTGTGTCAAAAATTACTATTCTGCATACTTTGAATATAAATGCATGCTCGCGCTTACATTTAAAATTATGAATTTTTTTTATTCGACTTCCTATTGGAAATGTAAAATGTCACGTGACTACGAGCCGAGTCAGTGAAAATTGGTACCGGCCTTATGGGGAGGAAGTGGTTTATAATTTTTTTATTAATATGCGGACCAAATCAGGTCAAATAAGTGCTGTGAATTTTTCAATTACCATGACAAACTTGTTTTTTTCGTTGAATATGTTTAAACAGTTTTAAAACAAAGATTATTATGGCTTACAGCGTCAATCTAACCACCAACCTCCGGTTTTTTACGTCTGGCAGCTGTAGCCGACTGCTGCATGACGTAAACAAATGGGAGTTGTTGGTTGGATTGACGCTTTAAACCATCATTTAATTGTTTATAACTTTCGAATAAAAAACTACGGTGGTGAGAGCTCTTGGTTGTGATCATTTTTTTAGAGCTCTGTGTTGTATGGTTTTATTTCTTACATTGTTATTGAAAATTTGTTAATATATATACTATGCAAGTAAGCATTCTCGATCGTAGCACTTTTTACTTAAAATACTTCAGGCCAGTAAGTGCTCTGGGTGTGTGGTTTTATTTTTTGTTGATAATTTTCAATACCTGCTGTAAATATAGCAATAAATAACGATTCTTAATTGAAATTCAACGACAGATATAATCAACTATTTGTGCGACTTTATGGCGTTTTCACAATCTCTATAATCTCGTTTAGTTCTCTTAAAGGATCTCAGTATCAATAGAATTTTTTTTATACTTGACAATTTTTTTTTCTTTATAATTTTCAACTAGGTACATAGTTATATCACATTTTTTTACGACATTAAATCTCCAACGTATATTCCTATATCCACCTCTCGTACATAATTAAATAAAATAATTTTACAATTAGCAATATTTATTAATATTTTTTATTCCAGGCTCAGATTGTGCCTCGTCCAAAGCACGCTTTTTGGATATACTTCAATGAAGAAACACTTGACAGTATGAAAAAAGTTGAGTGTAAAAATTGTAATGTATCATATACAAAATGTGATCAAAAGTATCTTATACACCACTTGTACGTCACTTGTATTTTATTTCTTATAATTGTAGATTAAATATTTTAAGTAATTTAAATATTTTTTAGGGACAAGTGTTTGAACGCTGACTGGAGAAAAAAACATCTGGAAACTTATGGTACAGAAGTACCTAGCTATCATGATTCAATTGACGTTTCTAGAAAAACACCTACTAAGAACACTGCTTCAGTAGTAATATTATTGAATAATTATTTTTAAAATGAGTAATGTTTCTCCTATCTCTAAATATTAACGACATAAAACGTTTAAGATTTTTTATAAATTTATCTTATCGCTTCTCTTGTTTAAAAAGTTTAAATGATTCAGTGCATGAATACACTGTACTTAATTATTAACTTTCTGTTCTTTGAAATGTAAAGAGAATTTATAAAATCAAATAATAATTCATTATTATCGTTGTAGAATCAACAAACCACTTTAGACAGTCGGATACCCAAAAAAAGGAAAAACGAAACCTTACATACTGATGATGTACACCCAGATCAGGAAGAGCTTGATTGTCTCTTGCTTAAAGTTCTTATCAAGACTGGACTCGACTTTAATTATATCGACGAGATTTGTTTGAGGAGATTCTTTCAGCGATTGAATAGCACTTACACAATCCCTACTTCTACAGAATTGAAAACCAAGATTCTAGAAAAGGCTAAAATTACTGCATTACATAATATATCAAGTCTAAAGATTTTTCCAATTACGTGTTAATGTCTTGCTATCAAAAAGGTTCAGAGTTCATTTTAGTTACGAAAATCAACAAAAAGTTCTCGTTAAAATTAAATTTATTGAAAAGTATGACACTGACGTATTTCGGTAAGACTTAAAACGATTCTGCGATGAATCTGTGGCCAAGTGTCATAACATTCATCGGGCTACAATAGATGTTGTTGTCTACGATTACTGTGAACTCAGAGAAAAGTCAACTGTGTATGACACTATGAGAATTCCAAGCATTTGCATATTGGTAGAAAATCTGAAAATCCATTATGTTATCAATGAGACGGCTAGAGAAAAACTTAACGTTATACTAGGAAAACTTAATTTACCTTTCTATAGTTTAGCTGAAGCCATTGAAGATGTACTTCATTTATTTCATGAAGTTATGTTACATGGAGATACACAAATTCAGCATGACATGTTAGATTTTTTAAATGTATGTGCATTAGTTGCCAATTTTTTTCATCCCTCATTTAGGGGGCAGCAAATTAAATCATATCAATCTCTTAATGATATATTAGAGAAATTTTTAAGGAAGCAAGTACCAGTAGGTGGGTTACAGGGGCTAGGTTACTACAAGAGTCAAATAAAACTCTTTAATGATCTCGCCAATGATGATGAAGTGTACTCGCCTTTTAGATATTGAAACATCGTTAAAATGGATTACAAGTCGCTCACTGAATTTGCATTAAAATATGTAAGTCTGTCTGCTAAAGTTTATAGTATTAACTTTGAAAAAGTTATTACGGCTTTGCGTGTATTAAATACCAATGATGACGAAGCTATTAATCAGATCGCTTTCAACAGCGTAATGGAAAATCAAAATAATTTCCAAGACATTTACTGTTTGTCTCTGCCTATTTTTATTGTCTGTGATACTCGTAAAGCTTTACGTATGAATTTTCTACGACAGTTTTACAATTCATCTAGTTTAATAATCGTAATATTTATATTTAAGTTCAAAGTAATACGTAAATTAAATTTTTGATATTATACGATTGTTATTCACATTATATATCCTTTTTGCTACTATTGTGTGAATTAAAACTTAAAAATATTTTTTTATTTAGAT
This sequence comes from Copidosoma floridanum, assembly GCF_036245765.1. NCBI lineage: Eukaryota > Metazoa > Arthropoda > Insecta > Hymenoptera > Encyrtidae > Copidosoma > Copidosoma floridanum. The sequence continues at coordinate 970,205 of NW_028321887.1, read as the reverse complement.
TCTTGTTAATTGTAGAAATAATCAATCAAAAAAGCATCGAAAAAAAATTAGTTATATTTAGCAATAATGTCAGTGCATTAATAAAAGGAAAAATAATAACTAGCATGCGCGCTTGTAAAATGGAGTTCCAGGCTATGAGACTCGAAACTTACCCAATAAATTTAATGTTAAGTGTCTTATTGATTTAAATAGAGCGTAATAGTAAAATATAAAGTTCATGTTCGTATAAGTCATGCTGATCTACACAGTTTCTGTTTATTTTATTTTAAATAGTTTCTAGTTTTCAAACTTTTGTGACAAATAAATGTATATCTTAAATCAATTTGTATTACTGCTATAGAATGCAAAAACGGTTATAATGCAGATAAATTAAAAAAAAATATAATAAAACTCCACGCTCCAGATAAATTTTTTTAGGAAAATACAAACTTTTCTCCTTTTTTATTTTATCATATTATTAGTAATTGTAAAGCCTTTGAACTTCAGAAATTTGTTTACTTGATATCGTAGCATAATAATAAAAAGAACCAAACTTTGAGTCTAATTTCATTCTATACATATATATGTAAGCATTAATATTTTATTAGATAATCCTCTCTAGCTCAGTATATATATATAAAACTCTCTCCAAAAGATTTTGCTGCTTAAGATTGTCCAAGGTGACCGAAAAATTTCCTTTTTTTTCATTCATGTATGAAATTATTTCTAACTTTTTTTAAATTGTGAGACTAAAGTAGGTTCAACGTCCAATCGTATCATCGATTTGAAAGTTACGATCAAGTTAATTGAAGTAGTGACAGCATGTAATAATACAATCATCCTTTTTTTTATCTCTACTTCTCGTTTATATTGCTCGTATATGACACTTTTTATTAATTTACCTAGTTACTTTACTACTTATGCGATCAGTATTTTTTTTTAACCAAATAATAAAGTGCGTTTATTTGTTATTAGTAGAATTAAAATATAAGTGAAAATCATTCAAAGCAACATTGTACGTGAAAACACACATTAAGAAACTGATACTGTTATATTTTTAGGCGATTGCTTAATAAAGATGTTAACGCATAATCATGTTCATTTCGGATCCTGTTTTCCAAAATAAATTACTAATTATATTTGTAAGTTTGTTAAGGACGTTACCCTGTTTATGTAAATAATTACAAAAATTGATTAAACTTGGAAGTATGGTAGATTCAAGTAACCTGAACTCATACGGGTTTTTTGAGCATATGTTATAACATTTAAAAAAGAGAAATATGAGACCAAAAAAAGCAGTTTAACACTAGTTATATGAGACAGTATTAAAAAAATCTAATGAAAAATATTGGAAGTTACAGATGTGGATAATTTTTCGATAGTGAACAAAAAAATATTAGTTGAGTAAACCTTTACAGTTTAAACCCATGTTATAATACTTTTTAGCAAGATATAATGAAAACAATAACAAAGTAATACGTTTGAGATTAGCTTAGCAATTTTTAATTTAAGACAAAACAAATGAAATAGAGCGGAAAAGACGATGGCATTCATAAATCAACCTTAATGCACTGTATGCATCAACTTTTTAAAATGCATTTAAAGATAAAAACAAGCTTTAGATGAACGTCGATAATGAAGATAACTGACTCAAAGATAAAGATCCAGAGCAACGTCCTTAATTATATTTTAAATTGATTCTTTCTTAATATTCTCGGAATGTGTTTGAAGTTCCAATATATATTTTATAAAATGTTATCCATATAGTATATAATATAATAATAGACATAATGTACCAGTTTTAGCTTTCGGAAACATAACCTAAATTTTTACTACCACTCGAAGTCGTAAAATTATCGCAAATTGTTATTTTTCGATCATATAATTAAAATAGGAACATATATTGTACAAAACGACGTTGATAACATAGATGACTCGAATACACACCTGGCGTGCAAGTTTTAGCTTCTGGAAATCTAACCTTTATTTTCTACAATCTTTCTAAAGTGTAAAATTACCAATAATTGGTATCTATGATGTATGTGGTTGTATAAAAATATCAGTTTCGAATAAAATTCTGTGTTCAATAAATACCAATTTCTGGTAGTTTTACGACTTTGAGTAGTAGTAAAAAATCGAGGTTAGATTTCTGGAAGCTGAAACTTGTACAGCAGGTCTGTTTTTAAATTTTCTATGATATATATGTGGTTCTATATAAATATCAGTTTCGATTTGAATTATATGATTAAAAATACAAATTTCCGATAATTGTACGATCTAGAATGGTTGTACAAAATCGAGGTTACATTTCCAGAAGCTGAAAAGTGTAATCCAAGTGTGATTTCACATTATTTATGGTATATACGTCGATTCATATCAATGTCAGTTTTGGCTTGTATTATATAATTGAGAAATATCAATTTCCGGTAACTTTACGACTTAAAATGGTTGTAAAATATTGCGGTTAGGTTTCCGAAAGCTGAAACGTGTACATCATGCGTAATCTTACATTATCTATGATATATTCGTGGTTTCGTATAAATATCAGTTGTGATTTTAATTATATGATCGAAAAATACCAATTTTTGATAGTTGATATTTTCGTGTGAGTAACACATATTCTGGGGTAAATTTTTTACGAAAATATTTAATTCCATACATGTTTATTGTGGAGGGCAAAAAAATTGAATTTTTATTTGTTAAATTATTAAGTAATGTCAGCAAAAGAAATGGCGAATGAACGGGTATGAATAAATTAAAATAGGCAAAAAATCATTGCAATTTTAGTGATTTATTTGATGTGTTGAAGGACGTTGAAATTGTGGAATATTACTTTCTTTATGAGTTGGTGTTTATTCGAATGTGCAAAAATATGATTCTTTTTAGTAATTTTAAAATATATTTACAAAAAATGAGTAAACATTGAGTATAATAGTTTTTTAAGCAACGAGTTCAGAAAGGCTTTATTTATGAACCAAGAGGTTTACGGCATGAGGTGAAGCCGAGGGCCGTAACGAGGTTCGTGAAGTAGCCTTTTTGAACAAGTTACGTAATACTATTTTACTGCCCGATAAACTTAAAAAAGCGTCGAAGGTGCGACTTTGAGGTTAGAGGGCAGTAAAATCTTATTACTAGTAATATACTTATAACTTCTAAATTTATAATTTATAGTTTAAATTAAGGAGGTTTGGGAGTATCATTCAGAGAGTCGAGTAACGGGGAGTCCCCCCTGCCCGCGCAGCTGAGCCCCCTTTACCGTGCACCTCCTCTTGCACTCTAAAAATTTGAAACTGTACGACTGTAACTGCTTATATTTTTGAAAAATGCCTGGCAAGGCTTGATTTTTTTTGTCCAGCATCTTTTGTACCAAAGTATCTATGAAAACTTTCTTTTTTCATTCCAACACATGTAGAATATACCGTAATTTCAATTAAAAGGCAAACCTAACCTTGATATCTCATAAGATAACGTGTTAAACTGTCAATATTTTATAATTTTTCTCTCAAAAATTTTCCCTGGTGAAAAATCTGAAAAAATTCATGTGCACTCTTCATATGCTCAAATATAACATACATTTTTTTGTGCACGTTTCTCCATTTTGAACTTTTTTCACAAACCTCCTTTACAAAGTATGAGTAAACTTCGAGTATGATTGTACATTTTTTTGAGGAGATTTACTCTTTAAATAAGAATAAACGTGTTTGGATGATGTCTGACAGAGAAAAATAAATAAAATTATGGTTATTCGATCGTTATCTCACTTCAATTATTGTTTACGTTGTCGTTTAGTGAATACTGGAAAGTGTTGGAGAGAATGATACACGTCAAGTAATACACTCGATTTGAAATCTCCTAATCTGTTTCTGTATATATTGTGAATAAATGTCCATTTGGAAAAAATAGCTTCCAACTCTGCAGTTGAAGCTGGTATGATCATTATGTTTAAGGCGAATGAACTTATTTTAGGTAACTGAAAACTGCATAAGCTCCAAAAAGAAAATGGATCACAATTGTCAGTATATCTCTGGAAATCAGTCATGTTATCGATGTAATATTGAAACTCCTTAAAAGTATCATCATCAACACAATTTTTTATGTAATCAATTGCTTTCTGTCTTTGCTCTGGGTTTCAGCTCTTACCATGGTACTTATTGTGCAAAAGATTCGCAGCGTATCCAACAGGATAAATGCATTTATCAATTCTTTTTTTTAGCTTGTTTTCATACACGGTATTAGTAAAATGTAAACGTAGCCACTGTTCTGTTGAATCTGCCACAGTACATTCTGGATTTTGAAAAGTGTTAACAAGTGCGCAAACCGGTGTTATTAATTCTATAACGTTAATTACATTTTTATGAAACGATTCATCTAAAATAAGTTCTGCTATATGTTCATCAAACTCGATGTCATCCAACATCACAATTTTTTGCATAGAATCTAAATTTTTAGAAATACTTTCACACGCATCACGAATGTAACAAAAGCGAGTGTCTGGGTAATTTCGTAATTTTGATCCTCCTGCTCTTAGTAACAGTGAAGATGTTTTTGGATCAGTAAATTTGTTAATGACATCTCGGATTTGTTTACAAAACTGATCAGATACCGAACTTTTCATAAGCAAATTTGCAGATTGACTTGCACAAGTTGTTTGTATCAAAGGCTTGTGATCAACTGTTTCTGCGAGCTTACCACCACATACAATTTTGCTATCGTCATCTGAAATAACACTGAAAACGTAGGTATCATATTTATCTTTTGCTTCTTGTATAGCAGAGTTTCTGTGCGCAGCCAGAACATCACTAAATTCCCGTTCAAAATTTTTTCAAAAATTAGTTTTGCGCCTGCCGATCCTCAAAGAAAAAAAGAATCAAGCTTCATGCAAAAAGTGAACGCTCTGATTGCAGTTTCAGAGATTCAATTACATATACTTCCACATTTCAATAATTTAATGATATATGTATAACATCACGAACGTATGTGTGAGCAATGCGCGTGACGTGGGGACTGCCTCGTCAGTCTCGTCACTGTGTGTGTGTTCCGTGTGCTTGGTGTGGTAAACGCGCGCGCATCCTTCTCTTCTCGAGCCTTCTGCACGGAGAGATCTCTGGTACTATACGGTAGTATATCACAGTAAAAAATATAGTAGTAAAATTACTACGCTAAGCATTGGAAATAATATTACCTATGCTTGGCGTAGTATATTAACAATAGCAGAAGTAATAGTACAGTACCAGTAGTAAATATACTACGTAGCTTGTAACGCCTCGAAGAGTACGAAAGATAGCTTGAAGAGTAGTATATTTACAATAGTGATGGTAAAATCACTAAGGGTGTAGTAAGTATCTAATGCGTGTATAGATGGCGTTCGTTCAACCGTAATAGTAACTCTACCATGACAATAGGAAAAATAGGTACAGATGCAGGTATACATGAGATTGATGATGGTTAAATAACTTTACAATTTTACCCATGTTGTTTTAAATTTTAATCATTTATTAGTAAACAAATTATTTTTTTTACAGTGTTTCATTAACATCTGCAAATTTTACTACTCTTAGTAGTATTACAAGAAAAAATTAATGTAATACTTCTGATTAATAATACTAAACATAAAATCACTTATAAATTTAACATTTTGTAGCCTTAGAATTTTTCACTCATCGATTTATGATTACTACAAAATAAACATGCAAGTTCTGTGCAAAAACAATAAACAAAAATTAAAATTACGATATGTTCTTTTTAAAATAACTATTATTATAACGTTATCAGACTCTGGTATTTTAAATCTTAATTAATGGCACATTTTTGAATTAAATAAGGTAAAATTATTTGTATGTATGATAAATTTTACAGCTATTGTTGCCATTACAATTATCGCATCATGAAAGTTTATAATACCTAGGTAAGCTTAACATTTCTGCATAAAATACCATTCAGCTTCTGATACTTTAAATTCAATCAATAGTAATACGATTATTTGAAAAAATTTAAATACCCGTACCAAAATGTTTGAAGCGCTCTAACCTCATACCTACGCTATATGATGCGGTATAAGCATGACGTATTTTTTTTTAAAAAGAGCTGAACGACATACACTTGTAACGTTATAATAAGTTGTTATACTTACTGAGTTCTGATTGAAAATAAAGACGGTTATTAAAATTGCATGACTCATGTGCTTGACAACTTAAAGCGAGAGAACTTCATGGCTAATGCAGCTTACAACGAGTTTTTGAAATACAATCACAGTAGTAATTTTGGGGCAGTTACAAAAGGTAATTTCACGTTACTACGGAAGTAGTGTATTGACTAAGTAAATCATATTACTCTACTGCTATTAATAGTAATTTTCCTTCCTTTATTGTAATATACTTTACTACATACCGTTGTAAACTTACTACTTTCGACATAGGTAATATTATTTCCAAGGCTAGGCATAGGTATATTACAGTGGCAGTAGTATTGAGACGACAATTGCAGTAATAATACGAGGGACTCGATTTTTACGACGCGTAGCGATGTATACTTGTACTAGTGTCATAGTATATTTACTAATGCATTTTTTACTGTGATATGTATAGCCGCGTGCAACAGTAGTATAGTGCGTCGTATACGACTGTAGCGCCCGCGCGTTACAATACATATATATCAATAACCTCGTATTTGCCGCTCGTTGGAATGTATATGTATATGTATATTTTTTTATATATATACTTATGCGTATATAATATATACACGATATTTTTTGTATACGTCCGGCTATGGGGCACTTAGCACTTTGGAGAAGGAAGGGAAGAGGGATGGGAGGCCTCCCATTACTGGGAGGGGGGTAGGGGGAAATTAGGCAATTATGCTGCGAGGAGGTCGCCTAAATCCTCCTCGAGGAGCATTGCGTGGTGAAAAAGCACATGTGAAAGACACAGAGGTACTTGCCCGAAAAGTCGCACTGGCCGGGAATTGAACCACGATCTCACGCGTGCCAATCCACGATCTAGCCGACCGAGCCACCGCGCGCTCTAAGTTTTATAGATATTTTGGACTTTTTTTAGTACGTGATTGAACAAAGCTGTCTTATTCCATTAGTGCATATTCCAATACGTGCTCGAAAACAAATGATTGCAAAATACGTACTGCTATTTGTACGAGATTAATTTCATTGTAATTGACAAAAATAAATAGTTAAAATATATACGTTGCTATTTGTAAATAAAAATAATTTTTAAATGATTTATTGTTAAAATACATATTTTTCATTATGATTATCTTTTATTCATTTGCCTAATACAATACGAGTCCTTTTTTGCGAAACAGAGGCTATCAGCATGAACCTTATTTTTGCAATATACTATTGAGGGCTATTTTAGAGCGCGTAGAGCTGTTAAAAACGATGTATGTGTAGTAAATTACTATTTCATTTCGGATAAAATTACCTATTGTAGACAATATTTTCAGCAGAGCATATATATGCGTTTATTAGATCCCATCCAGTGTATAGTAGTATGCTATACTGTATGAAGCTCGGGAAAATATTATATTGTTTATTGCATATATATATACATCCCAACGAGCGGCAAACACGAGGTTATTGATATATATGTATAGTGCAGCGCCGCCGCCGCCGCCGCATCAAACGACGTACATATACATATATGTACACTTATGTGTGAGTGTGTGTGTGTGTGGGTGTGGGTGTGGGTGTGTGTGTGTGTGCACATTTGCTTGGGGTCAATACCGATTTGGTATGGCTCCCGAGCAAAGTTGGTGAGCGGGGTAATATACCAATTCAGTATATCAGCGTTGCAACTGTAGTATAAGGCAGAAGCAATGGTAGTATAGTTCACGCACTACAGTTGCACGGAGGCCTGTATACTACGGTAGCAGAAGCCATATACTTTCGTTGTGGCGCGCGGGCGCTACAGTCGTATACGACGCACTATACTACTATTGCACGCAGCTATACATACTACCGTAGTACCAGAGATCTCTCTGTGTGTGCTCGCTGCTGCTGAGTGCAGTGGTGGTCTCAAGCAGAGATAAGTAGAGAGATTGCTAACGCCAATGCTACGGCGTGAGACAACTTTTTTCCACTGATCGGGGCGACCTGCCGCGGCCAGCCGTCGAACCAAGGCGCACATTTTTCGAGAGTGCGAGACTCGTATCGAAGAGCGTGCGCCTACAAGAAGAGAAGTGGATTAGCGTGGAAATAAGCATATAGGCGCACATTTCGGCGACACGTAGAAGGGGTGTACCAAATGTGTGCCTACGAGGAGAGGAGTGGAAATGTTGACTATAGCTATATATCTGAGCGCACAGCCAAAGCAAGCGACGACATGAGTTTTTCTCTTTTAACTGCAACCGAGTATATGCTATATATATTTAACTGACTCTTGCTCTCTCGCTCTTGCTTGAATGTTATCTATCAATCTTACATTCGATTAAATCGTGAAACTAAATGCTCATAATTATATGCACAGAATTTGATATCAAAAGATTTTTTTTTTTCCGTACGTTAATACTTAATTTGAAATCTAGTATTATTTTGAAAAAATGTTCAGCTAATTTTTTTAAGGATGGCAGTTCAGCTATAATCACTGGTTAATTATTTTTCCTCACCATAATTGTTATGAACTGTAGGACAAGCCCCAGAGGTTATCGATGAACATATGTGACTTTAAGATCTTCTTCCCTCGAAGTTTCAATAGCTAAGGTAGTAAGGGCTTATGCCACTACTGTTCTTGTTTTGCTACCTGAGGATCGATTCCAACTGTCAGCAAATTTTTTTTTTTAACGTGATTCATCATTCTAGTTTACTTTCTTTTTATTTATGTTTTATTGAAATTTGTAAATATTATTTACAAAACCCTTTTTTCCCTATACATCGAAATACATTTTTTTAATACTAATTATATTAAATAATTCCATAAGCTGATACTTATCGTTAGCATGGCCATTTCGGAATTTCATGATAATAAAATAATTTCTTAGGATATGAGTATAATTCTTACATTTAAAACTCCCAAGAAATTATTAACATCCAAAGTAAGAGAGAAAAGCTCCTTATACATAATTTTCATTAATTTTTAGTTTTTTTTTTCCCAAGAAATGATTAAGCTGTTCTGATCGATATTTTTATCTATCTATACAATAATCACAATCTTCGAAGGCACAAGAAAACTTACATAAAACTCCATAAACATTTATCTTCCGTCTTTTGTTGTAAAAAAATTTTAGGTCTATTAGTTATACTTATTGTGTTGATTAAATATGTAATTTCAATGTCAGTTACATAATGTTGGTTCTAGACAAAAATCTGAACAGTAATGAAAAACAGATCTCATAAATTATCAAAAATTATGTTTAAGCTTTAAACTTTCACTTTTTTGAAATTCATAATGTAAGTGACAAGTGGTTGTAACTACCAGGTAAAAATCTTAAGTAACGTCACAGTTAACTTGATGTATAAGATCTGTTTTTCATTACTGTTCAGATTTTTGTTGCATAATTTTCAAAGGTGTTAAGTTTTGATATTTACATACGCTGATTAAAAGTTTGGTCTAGAACCAACATTATGTAATTGACATTGAAATTACATATTTAATCAACACAATAAGTATAACTGCTAGACCTAAAATTTTTTTACAACAAAAGACGGAAGATAAATGTTTAGGGAGTTTTATGTAAGTTTTCTTGTGCTTTCGATGATTGTGATTATTGTATAGATAGATAAAAATATCGATCAGAACAGCTTAATCATTTCTTGGGAAAAAAAAAACTAAAAATTAATGAAAATTATGTATAAGGAGCTTTTCTCTCTTACTTTGGATGTTAATAATTTCTTGGGAGTTTTAAATGTAAGAATTATACTCATATCCTAAGAAATTATTTTACTATTATGAAATTCCGAAATGGCCATGCTAACGATAAGTATCAGCTTATAAAATTGTTTAATATAATTAGTATTAAAAAAATGTATTTCGATGTATAGGGAAAAAAGGGTTTTGTTAATAATATTTATAAATTTCAATAAAACATAAATAAAAAGAAAATAAACTAGAATGATGAATCACGTTAAAAAAAAAAAAATTGGCCGACAGTTGGAATCGATCCTCAGGTAGCAAAACAAGAACAGTAGTGGCATAAGCCCTTACTACCTTAGCTATTGAAACTTCGAGGGAAGAAGATCTTAAAGTCACATATGTTCATCGATAACCTCTGGGGCTTGTCCTACAGTTCATAACAATTATGATGAGGAAAAATAATTAACCAGTGATTATAGCTGAACTGCCATCCTTAAAAAAATTAGCTAAACATTTTTTAAAAATAATACTAGATTTCAAATTAAGTATTAACGTACGGAAAAAAAAAATCTTTTGATATCAAATTCTGTGCATATAATTATGAGCATTTAGTTTCACGATTTAATCGAATGTAAGATTGATAGATAACATTCAAGCAAGAGCGAGAGAGCAAGAGTCAGTTAAATATATATAGCATATACTCGGTTGCAGTCAAAAGAGAAAAACTTATGTCGTCGCTTGCTTTGGCTGTGCGCTCAGATATATAGTTACAGTCAACATTTCTACTCCTCTCCTCGTAGGCACACATTTGTACACCCCTTATACGTGTCGCCAAAATGTGCGCCTATATGCTCATTTTCACGCGAATCCACTTCTCTTCTTGTAGGTGCACGCTCTTCGATATGAGTCTCGCACTCTCGAAAAATGGGCGCCTTGGTTCGACGGCTGGCCACGGCGGGTCGCCCCGATCAGTGGAAAAAAGTTGTCTCACGCCGTAGCATTGGCGTTAGCAATTTCTCTACTCATCTCTGGTCTCGAGCAGTATGCTTCCGCTTCTCGTACAAGCTGGTCAAGCCGCTCGCCACTCCTCTGAGATCGCGCTATTACACGTGTTGCAAATGTAAAGCCTATCAACTATATTGAGCAGTGGTGTACATACCTCTCAGAGGTTAGTACACTGTAATTTAAAAAAAAAACTATATTGAGCAGTTCGCTCTGTTTGCTGATACTATCAAAAGTGTAAATAAGTTATTTGATTTGTCTAATTAAAGCTGATCTACGTATTATAATTTAAAAGGAGCTTTTATTATTCGTAATGTTGTGCTGTGAGTGCCTCCTCCTAACCCGACTTCTCCCTACGGTCCCGGCGAGCTCTTATCACGAGCTAGAATTTTATACATTATACTCTAAATTGCATTAAAGCTTTAGTAAATTTCAGCCAAAACGTTTTTTTCTGCCTTGGCAGCTGTAACAAACTGTGTCTTCTCACAAAAAATGTCTCGTGACCATGCTAATTAAGCGAGCTTCAAAGTAACATTTGTTAAATATGAGATGAAAATAATAATAATAATAATAATAATAATAATAATAATAATAATAATAATAATAATGGTCTTGAGAGATCTAAGTGGACCAAACTTGGTTAATTTCGAGTCAAAGTATGCGAAGATGGATCGACGCAGAAATGGAATATTTTTCTGATGGATTAAGACACTGTACAAAAACAGATGTTGCTTGAAAGTGATATTCTAATGAAATCAGCACTCCTGTTTTTCCCTCCAAGTGTTACGTACGATATGCTGGGCATATTATACTGACTCACCCTAGTAACTACAGGTCTACGCTAGTAAAGGACACCAATAGGGGAAACGAGCTTATATAAGGCCCTTCGAGACACGAATCGGGGCACTCGAGCGTCTTTTAGGCAAGAGACCGAACGATAAGTTGAAAACACCGCGCGAAACACACACGCCTCTGCCTCTAAGAAGCTAATAAATAATTGACCAACGAGTTGAGTTCTTTTCGTGACGCACCTCCTTACCAGTTTCTTTATCCTACGTAACAGTTTTGGTGCTAAGTGTGGGGTACGGTAAGAGTCGGAATTTTTTTTTCTCGCTTAGTTTACTCGTTTCAAAAAAAATTCCGCCGAGAAGCACACATAGTGCAGTGCCACGAAAATCGAACTTGAGTGCCGGAACGGACCCAAACAGGACAGAGGTAAACGGGTAACTGTTCATACGAGCGATTCTCGACATCAACGATCGGAAAGTCTACAAACAGAAGGTCAAAGCAACTTCGGGAAAGACCAGCAAGAAGGTAGCAGTTCACATCCGTATTCCTGACCCTCAACGCTAAAAAGGGGAGTAGTAACCAGGGAAGGATGATATTCAGCACAATCATTCTGGCAATAGGAGTACTGTTGACTTGGTAAGTGAGTTGTTTAAATTTTTATATCATTTTTTTTATTTTCCCTGACCCCGGGACAAAATATATAAAACTTTGCGTAACAAACATAAAACAAAGGGATCTTATTAGTGGGCTTGCACAGATATAGGAAGTATTCAAAAATAATTATATAATAATAATAACCCTCACCTACATAGATCACTATTTTCAATACTATAATTTTTATTAACAAAAACAGTCTACAGATATTCCCAGAAGAATATTTCGTCCTATTTATCACTAAATAAAGAGAGAGCACAAAATTAAAAGAAACCGAGTAAAAGACACACGCCACTCCTTTGCTTTCTTGTCTCGCATCTTACTATTCTTTTCGCGCGATTATTATTAAGCCACTCTATACGTAATTAAACGTCGCCCCGTAATTAGAAAAATACATAAGCTTTGCAATAATCAAAAAGAAAATACGTTTCGCGACACGGACATACAAAAAGGAGGGAAAAAGTAGGAAAAAATGATTCATCTTGGCGGCATTACCCATGAGTCAGGGAGCGAGAACGAAGGCCTAGATAACACGATAATCGACACGCGCAGGCAGAACCCTAGTAATAAAAAGCAAAAGAAAAATATGGCGGAACAGATGTTAGAATTAGAACTCGAACCAGAAGGGTGCGAGAAACTAGACCCCTCGATGAAGGAACGAAGGCAATAGTAATGGGCCTGTTTTCGAAAATTAGTGCAAAGCTAAAGAAGACAGAGGAAGTGGGCGTGCCATTCACAGCGACCGCAGGGCCCATCCGAAATTTGTCACCGACAAATAGGGACTTCGACTACATACAACGCGACGTAGGAGTAAGCATAGGACCTGCAAATAAAGAAGTGAGTCTTATCTCCGGCGAACGGGCCATTGGGGGCAATATAAGAAGGGCCGAAGAAACACGCGGAGCTCGAACGGATAGAGTAGACACCCTACCGATACAATGGGGCATGCCGGAGAAACCAGAATGGCCGATTTCCGGTGCATCACAGTACGAAAGCGATGGGTCAAGAAAAATCGGGGAAAGCGACTTACACAACCAACAGCTATGGGATAGAATGAAGGATACGAGCGAAGAACTCGAAAAAATGATGAAAGCCGCGCGTATGGCAACGGCACCACCACCACCAACTAATTATCATACAGATCGGCTCGATTTTAACGCGAATAAGGATGGACGATGGGGTGACATAATACCGACCATGACCCCATACATAGAGAAGGAACAAGAGACACGCAATTACGATCACCTACGCAGACCGCAGTATACGCACCACAACATTCTGTCCATGCTCAGCAATATGACAAACAACATCCCGTTTTTCGATGGTGATCCGATCAACTTACCGCTGTTCGAAAGAATGGTGCGTATGGTTGCACGTACAATAGGCCCGGAAAACGAACTATTTTTTTTGGGCACTCTCGCAAATAGGCTAAAAGGGAAAGCAGCGGAACATTTTGCCCCGAGACTGACGCAGTTTAGTACAGTCGAAGAGTTCATCAAAGAGCTCTCAAACAGATACTGCAGTATTAATAATGCAGACTCGCTCATGGCAAAATTGAAAATAATAACACAGCAAGATCGTGAAGCAATAGATGACTACGGGGGACGGGTACAACAATTATACAATAGATAAACAATGCTGTACGATTCAAACCCATACTTTCCCCCAATTCAAAAACAGGCGTTGAAGGCAAACCTAGAATCCGAGGCGGTAAAACAGTTTATTTACAGATTACTTCCAACTTTTAGTTGGAGGATGGCAAGGTTTAACCCAGAAACTCTAGGGGAAGCAATAATACAGGCGTTGAAAATTGAAAGTGACCTTAGTTTACGGCACGCAATACCGGTAAGCGCACTGCCAACATGCAATAGGACAACAACAGAGTGGGGACCACTCATAAACCTAGCAAGAAAAGAAGAAAAAACAGCAGAAAACACTAAGGGAGTACGAGGAACAGCAGCAGTACAAGAAAAACGCTGTATATACTGCGACGGCCGAACCAAGCATTCAGTTGAGGAATGCCGAAAGCTACTAGCGGTGATAAGTGATAGAAAAACTTCGAAAGAAAACGGAAGGGAACTGAGGGGAAATTGTAATTATTGTCAAAAACCAGGACACTATGCGAGAGACTGCCGCTCGCGCAAGCAAGACAGGGAGGAAGAAGAGAGACAGCGTAACGAGAAGCGTAACCAACCCGCAGATAATACTCCTACTGACAGTAATGCCTATAACTACAGAGGTAGGAATGATAACTATAACCGCAATAATTATTATAATAATTACGACAGGGGTTATAACAATGGCCCAACGGAGCCATACAATAGTAACAACAATCACAATTACAGGTATAATGATTATAACTCCAGAGGTTATAATTATTACGACAACCGTGGCAACGGTGAGGCGTACAACAATTATAGCAGGGGCACATTCAACCGCTATGGTAACGGCTACAGAAATGAGGAGAGCAGGGATGGCTATAATAGGGATCTAGTTAGGCACGGGCCGCCACAGGAGAGGGGCCCACAGCAGCGAGAAAGCAGCGCATACACTCCGGATAACAGGAGAGACCCTCCCGTGGCTTCAAACTCGCAAGATGTTCGACGTGGTCCCCAAACGTCGAGCATCAACTAGAGAAAGAGATAGAGAAAAGTGTGTCCGGTGAGGAAGAATGTGAGAGAGAGAGGCCGCAAAAGACGGAGAAAGAGATAGTAGAGAAGAAGACGCACATCGACAGTCCGAGTACTTACGAAGTGCAAGGAAAAATAGAAAGTAATACGGCACAGCAGGATACCACTCCGATATAACGGAGCGGTAAATGCACAAGAAAAGGCAGGAGAGCCCGCAAGAAGAGTAATCGGACAAAGGCGCCGGACACAAATGTAGATAATTATGAACCCGAGCTTTCAGAGCGCGACGAAGAAACAGAGCAGCTTCCGAAGATAACTATAAAGCTCGCGAGAACAGGGCATATGCCAGCATCGGTCCAGTTACAGGGACCACAGTTAAAGAATGGAAAGGCGACTTTTTATGCGGATACAGGCGCAGAGATTTCGATTGTAAAGGTTAATTTTCTAAGCACAGACATGCTAATAGACAGTAGGTATGGAGTAGCTATTATCGGCGTGACTCACGGAGCACGCAAAACGTTGGGCACAGTACAGGCTCAGTTGCACGGATTAGAGTGCACATTACATGTAGTCCCCCATGACTTCCGAATTGACGTGAAAGGAATCATAGGGTGGGATATTTTTAAGCGATACCGGGGCCAGATAAGCGCCGCCGAGAATACGATTAAATTGGATAGCGTAGAGATACCACTGGTAAGGCCGGAGTGTTTTAAAATACGTGCGAGATCGAGGCAAATAATTTATGCGCGAATAAGAAAAAGCAAAAATAATTCAGAAAATGGCTGGATACCCCTCCAAGAAATGGAGGAAGGAATATTGTTCGGGAACTTTATAGCCAGAAATGTTAATGGTAAAATAGTCGCAGAGTGCATTAATACAAGTAACGAAATAAAATACGTGCCTGTTCCGGAAGTAGAGCTGCTAGAATATGAGGAAATTTACCGGAAACGCGCAGAAGACGTCGAAGGGGACGAAGTCGAAAGCTTGGGGTAAGCAATGATTAGATTATTTAATAAAGAAAAAAGAGATGACAAGAAAAAAATTAAAATTTTTACAAAAAACGAAGGGAAGCTAGAGAAACAAAAACGGGTGGATAAAATAATGCAACTCGTAGACACAGCTGGTTGCAAAAAGGAAGAAAAAGAACATGTAAGGAATCTAATCGAGTCCAATAAACAAGGAGAGCCGAACATACATGATATATTAGAGGGAAGGTCCGATGAATTACGGGCTCTAGTAATAATTGGCATGAAAATGCAAGATGTAGAGGGAAGGCCGGGAATGAGGATTGACTTGTGGGAGCCCAACGAAAAGCGTATAAGGCCCCCACCTGAACCACCACCCCCGCCGGATCCTTAAAGCAACGGTAAGCTATTGACTGAAGAGAATACAACGACGATAGTTATAACAATATTAATAATATTAATAATAATGATAGTAATATTAATAATAATAATGACAGAAGAAATACAGGATATAAGAAAAATAAAGCTAGTATAACGACATAGTATATTGTATAGAAAGACAGGATAAACAGAAACATACGTGTATAATACATATATATAGCGACAAGTGTTAGTTTTCATGAATTCGCGGCCCTCGGACGAGCCGTGAGTGAGCAACAAATCATACGAAAAGAAAATATGAAATAAGTGATTACTGCGCAACCAACAGATATTCTGACAACTAACCCACCCCCTTGTGGAGATAGACTATTGTAAAAATACGTACAAAAATTCAGATTTCTAAAATTTTCGCGGCCCCCGGTCGCAGCGCGAAAATATGACAAAAAGAGTCGGATTAATTAGGTTCACGATAAAACGTTTTTCGCGGCCCCGGACGCGCCGCAAACTAGATATTCATATACGTTAGACTTAGATTTGCGAAAAAACAACAACTATAATGGAAAGGTACGCATGAACAAAGCATTAATAATATTAATCAATCGTAATTTGATGTAACGTGAATGAAAAAAAGCAAAGCGAATGAGGGGCGCGTGTGGCACTCTCTAGTGAGTAGACGTACTTAATAGGAGTAGAATTAACTCACAGCCCAAATGTAAAAATTATGGATGGTAAAGACAAATAAAAAGGAAAAAACAGACGTATAAGCTGACATATACTTGTAAATTAAAATAATTTTATTCTTGATTACCCGATTGACTTTATTATTGTAAAAAAAAAAAAATATAAAAAAAAACAAAAATTTTAGCAATCATTATTAGGTAGAGAGGAGCATGGAGGAATGATAAAAAATAAATAAAACAATTTTAGGAAAAATAAAACTATTTTTTGAAAAGGCCCACGAGCCCACGTCGAGTATGAGAGATTAAACCTCCTTTTCTTCCTCCCTTCCGTCATCCTCCATCAGTAACAATCCCACTCCTTTCATCATGATCCAATGACAATCAGAACGCCTGAAACGATACACACACAGTCGTCATGAAGTATCGAATCGACTGCCACGTCCAAGGCAACGAATAGACTGTTCGTCAAACCATCCACCTTAAAATCAGCATAATTTTGCAGAAACTATATGGACCAGTACTTAATCGTTCATGTAAGGGAGACTAAAAATAATGCACCCAGATCACCGCTCGACGATCGAGAGGAATAATCGACCACACCAAGTGTGCGGCAGTGTTTCTGAGAACTTGGCCATCAAAGGACAACGTTACTAGGCCACCCTCATTCAAACAGGGTCGTCGATATTGGAGAGAAGGCATACGAATCTACAACCCGCATGCTTAACTAGGAAAAAATAAAAGACGCTTGCAATCACATAAGCTGTCACTTACATAACGACATTGCGCAGCAGTGTACGCGAGCTGCTCCTGCTTTTGCAAGAAAGAAAAAAATAAAATTGCATCCATAAGGACCACACACGGAGATTCTACTGGCGCAAAAAGAAAAAAATTACGCTGTGACGCAAGTAGAGTTGAAGCTCAGCTTTGAGAACTCAGTCGCCACGCAAACATCTTAAAAAGTACACTTTCTCTAGACATTAGAGAGGAAAAATGAAAGCTTTGTTGTTGTAAAAAAAAAAAAAAAAAAAAAAAAAAAAATATCGAAAAAGCGGCGAACTAACTCAGCAAATACGTCTACAGCGTCAAGAGTGGTTGTTGACAAAAAAAAATACCCTTATAAATCCTTTCCTAAATCTGATCTCATAAGAAAAGAGATTGGAGGAGTATAAGGGAAACATTATATAAAAAATGTATGGATGAAAAGTATTAGAAATGTGTACGATACGGGTCAAAACTTCACTGCCAGAAAATGATTTTTTTTATTCATACCTCCAAGCCTGTCTCGACCAAAAAAAATACTAGTGAAATGTAAGACAACCAATTGTCAAACTACCTGACTTTACAGTGTTCTTGAATATGTTATAAGACCCCTCAGGCAAAATGAAGCGCATAATATTTTATCCGACTATTCACAAACTCAATAAGCGACTTATATGAGCACGTAGAGCCGATACGAAATAAAAGATAACGTAATGAAACATATTTACGATAGAGAATTTTAACTAAGAAAAAAATATCCACATTGACAAAGACACTAAAATAAATTATAATAATTATACAAAAAAAGTACAGAAAGATGATTAAAAGATACACGTTTATTATTATATACTTTATATGTGAGGAGAGAGCCACACTCGCAGCTCAACGCTAACCAAATAAAGGGGAAACATAAGAGAAAGGGTAAGGTACATACGGTTATACATTTAAATAAATACCAATCGATGAAGTATAAGTAGTGTTAGGACAAGTATTTACCACAGAAATCAGGGTTGGCAACTAATAGCTAACAGCTTTATATATTACAGGATTAATAAATTCGGCATGGGGCTTCTTTTTCTTATGTATAAGTGCCTTCTCCATCGGGGGGGCCCTACTACTGATATGTTATAGAATGTTCACAGGAAAACAAAAGGTTCAAGAAGAAGCACGAGAATTGGCAGTAATTCAAACCACACCGACAGTAAAACTCAGAGCAGAAAGGTGACTGCGATCTTCTAGACGGATACTAGAATTGCCGGTGACCGTGATACAAAATTAGAATTCGTGAGCCTCGGGGATGAGCGCCGGGAGTCGCTTGACTATATCGGAGGGCGCAGTCCGAAGGATGAAACTATGAAACTATGAAAGAATTTTTTTTTAAATATGTAGTATCAAAAAAATCACTGTAGGTCAAAAAAAAAACTGGTAGTTGTAGCGATAATAATAATAATAATAATAATAATAATAATAGTAATGTTATAAGAATAATAACCACAAATGCCATTTTAATTTAAAAAAGAGAATGAGCGTCGGGAGTCGCTCGACTATATCGGAGGGCGCAGTCCGTAGGACGAGACTAAGAAAGAATTTTCTTTTCTCTAAAATATGTAATAACAAGAAAGATGTATTAAGTTTAATTATGTATAAAAAAAAAAAATTTGTCGTTGATCATAATCAACAGTAATTGTTATAATAATAATTATGATAATCATGATAAGAATAATAATGACAATCATGATAATAAGAGAACGAGAATGAGCGCCGGGAGCCGCTCGGCTATATCGGAGGGTGCAGTCCGTAGGACAAGGATGAAGAATTTTTTTTTACAAAATGACAAGTAGTTTGGAAAATAGGTAAAGAAAAAAAAAGAAAAATCTCCAATGATAGATACTTAAGCAAAAACGAACATGTAAAGTATAAATATATTGATTAAGTACGAAAAACATCATTAAATGTAAACTAGTAGTAATCAGATGACTAATTCACTAAATTTTTTTAAACAAAAATGTAACAAAAGGCAGAGCGCATACATAAATAGAATTGCCATACACAATTATACTCAAGTACAGAATGGGAAGGACGATTAAATGTGAAAATGTACAGAGAACGTCGGTTTTCTAAAAGTATGAAAGGAATAGTGAACCACCGTATATGAGAAAAATAACACAAACAACATAACTCACGCATCACACACACAATCATAGGTACAACGGCCACCAAACACAGTTCAGCGTCGTCGAGGACGAACGACGTCGCGGCCTCGGACGTGTTACGTACGATATGCTGGGCATATCATACTGACTCACCCTAGTAACTACAGGTCTACGCTAGTAAAGGACACCAATAGGGGAAACGAGCTTATATAAGGCCCTTCGAGACACGAATCGGGGCACTCGAGCGTCTTTTAGGCAAGAGACCGAACGATAAGTTGAAAACACCGCGCGAAACACACACGCCTCTGCCTCTAAGAAGCTAATAAATAATTGACCAACGAGTTGAGTTCTTTTCGTGACGCACCTCCTTACCAGTTTCTTTATCCTACGTAACACAAGGGTGTAAAGAACAAGTTATGGTCACTTTCAGCATAAACAGATCTTCCTTGATCGACAGGTGTGAAATACTATATTCTCGTTCAAAACGTATTATTTCTCATGACCATCATGCCAATTAAGCGAGCTTAAATGTAAAATTTATTGAAAATTTTATCTAAATAATAATAATAATAATAATAATAATAATAATAATAATAGTAAGGGTCCTGAATAGTTAGAAAGATCTAAGTGAACTAAAGTTTGATTAATTAAAAATTAAAGTATGCAAAGATGGATGGACAGAATTCAAATTTATTTCTGAAGGATTATTTAGACACTGCACAAATACTGATATAGCTTGAAAACGAAAATGTCATGAAAAAAGCATTCCTGTTCTTTTGTTCAAGGGTTTAGAAAACAAGTTATGGTCACTTTTGGTAAGAGCATATTTTTTTTTCTTCGACAGCAGTGAAATACTATATTCTCGTTGAAAACGTATAACCTCTCTTGACCATGCCAATTAATCGAGTTTGAATGTAACATTTGTTGAGTATTTGATGAAAATAACAATAATAATAAGGGTCTAGAATGGTTAGAGAGATCTAAGTGGACCAAACTTGGTGTAATTCAAATCCAAATATGCGAAGATGGATCGACAGAAATGGAATTTTTTTCTGATGGTTTCAGACACTGTACAAATACAGATGTTGCTTGAAAATAATATTCTAATCAAATTAGCACTCCTGGTTTTTCCTTCAAGAGCCTTAAAAACTAATTATGGTCGCTTTTGGTAACAACATATTTTTCTTCCTCGACAGCTGTGAAATACTATCTTCTCGTTGAAAACGTATAATCTCTCTTGACCATGCCAACTAATCGAGCTTGAATGTAACATTTATTGAAGATTTTATCAAAATAATAATGATAATAAGGGTCTTGAATGGTTAGAAAGATCTAAGTGGACTAAAGTTGGATTAATTAAAAATTTAAGTATGCGAAGATGGACCAGAAATGAAAGTTTGTTCTGATGGATTTAGGGACTGTACGAATTCATATCTTGCTTGAAATTAATATTATAAATAAAATTAGTGGTTTTGTTTTTTTCCCAGGAAGCTCAGACAAGCAACAGACATTATTGCACTTGAATGGTAGATTGTATACTATTTGGGAAGTACGTAACTGTCAATAAGCTGCTGTGAAAGTTTATGTACTAAAGTAGTTGTGTACTCAATAGAAAAGTACATAATATGATGCAAAACGTGTGAATAAATAAATGTGTTTTCGATCATCTGAACTAATGAAACAAAACTTTTTGAAGCATCTCTAAATTATTTGTTTTGCTGTTTTACATTTGATTGAAAACTTATTTACATATTAATTACAGCTTTAACACAGACAACGCAGGTAGGTATTTTTATCATTCATAATAATTATATATGCATTGTAAATAAAAAAAAAAAAAAAAAACTGAAGCACAACTTTTTATAAATGCAACAATGCAATCAATGTTTATATTTTCTCAAACAGTCATTTCAAAAAATGTATATCACTTGCAATTTTCATATTCCATGTAAAGTGGAGAAATTTTTGACTGTATGCACAAGAAAACCAGAAATAAACGTATTTTCAACGTATTTTAATTGAATAATTGAAAGTATTTTACAATTAATAGGGATTAAATAGTAGCTCTGACTTGCTCAAATTAATGTGTTTTGATAGTGCATAACCTCTATAGGTTATATCTGGATTACATATTATTACATCAGTTGAACTGATTATAGTTATACATGACGGTTCCATGATCAGTAAAAAAAAGGTCATAATAATCTTTACACTTACCTTTACGTCAAATAATAAACTATTTGCTGTAAACAACGATATAGCTCAGCTTCACTGCACCTTGTTTGACGTTCAGGTGCTTATGATTTTATCTATTGACAAAAATCAGTTACAAATGCATTTGAGCTTCACAATTTATCATTCACACACATTTTAGTTAAGAGAAATCATAAATAAGTAGTCGAAATAAGACACAAATAATTTTTTCTGTAGTATTATACTAATACTACCAAATATACCAAGTAGAATACCAGTATTTTACATACTACACTCAGTATAACAACCTTGCCTACCCCCCTCTCAGTGATGGGTAGCCTCCCATCCATCTTCCCTTCCTTCTCCCAACTGCTAAGTGCCCATAATAGTACCATTATCAAAGAAGCCGGACGTAAAGCACTATAATATAAAAAAAAAGATCTATATATATATATTTTCCAAGCACCTGTATTCCCATACAGCCTTAGGAGATATCCACCTGTTGTTATTGAGCCTTTACAGTCTGCCAAACTCACACCTGAATAGGCTTCTAATCCATCTTTACAGCCTCTGTAAGTTAATCCCAGGGTTCTTGTGTGTTGTAAATATCGAAATACCTGTTTGACCATTTTCCAATCATCTTTGGTTGGGCCGATTTGATGTCTACTCAGTAAATTCACCGAGTATGAAATGTCTGGTCTAATTGTGTTGGCCAAATACAGCAGGCCACCGACTGCTTCTCTGTACGGCATATTTTCTCTCGTTATCGTTGTGCTTAACTCTCCAGCGTCTTCAGACTTTTCTCTATCTTTTCTTTGCCGATTCAAAACTTGATTTGTCACCATTGGTATTCTTTGGGGTTTTGACTCGTTGAATCCAAATTTCTCTAACATTTTATCTATGTATGGTGTTCGTGTTAGTGAAATTGTATGAAGTTTTATATCTCTTTCCACTTTGATGTCTAGAAATGTGCCAACCTTACCAAGATCTGACATCTCAAAATCAGATTGCAGACCAGTCTTAATTTCATTCATTTTGCCTACACAATTGCTGGCTATCATCATATAATCCACGTATAGGATCAGGACTAGAAAGTTATCTGCTTCTCTCCGTGTATAGAGACAGGGCTCGCTCGTATGTGACCGTAGTCCCAATTTAGATGCAGTCTCGCGAAACCGCTCATTCCATCTTTTTGGGCTGATTTTAAGTCCATAAAGGGCTTTTTCCAATTTACAAACCAGAGCTTTCTTGAAACTATCACCATCAAGCAGGCCTTCAGGAATCTCCATGTATATCTCTTCTTTGATAGATTCATTTAAGAAAGCTGTCTTGACATCAAGTTGGCAAGTCTCATCCAGATTGTATCTATTTATTATTGATATTACTGATCCCACCAGGGCTAGCCCAGACACCGGGGCATAGGTTTCTTGCAGATCGTACTTGTTCCTATCTTTGAAGCCATGAATCACCAACCTCGCTTTGAACTTCGTGTTTCCATCTTTATCTATTTTTCTCTTTAAAATCCACCTAGAGTCGATGGTGTTGGGCTTGCCACCTTCAGCGTTCACGGTTGGTCTTTCTACAAGTTTCCACACTTGGTTTTTCCGCATTGATACCAGTTCTTCATCAATTGCTCTGAGCCATTTATCGCCCTATCTCAAGTTATGACGTCAATGATGACGTCATTCCAGACATCGCAAAATATGTCATTCATGACATCGTGAATGACATCACATTGATGTCAATATGACGTCATTTGCGACGTCGCAAAAGACGTACTCCACGACGTCTCAAACGACGTCATTTACATAGGTTGTTGTTTAACAAAGGGCTTTTTGAAAGCGTTTAATGGTCTTATAGGTGCTACCATCAGGATGGTAACACTAAAACCGAGAGGTTCAAGTATTTTTTTAAATAAAAAAAAAATTTTCTCAAATAGGGAAAAAACTTTCTTAATTCAAAAACTTTTCGAATCCCTCTGTTTTGGTGTTACCATCTTGATGGTAGCACCTACAATGCCATCAAATGCTTTAAAACACCCCATTGTTAAACAACAACCTATGTAAATGACGTCTTTTGAGACGTCGTGGAGTACGTCTTTAGCGACATTGTAAATGACGTCATTTTGACGTCAATATGATGTCATTTACGACGTCATACATGACGTATTTTGCGATGTCACACATGACGTCATGATTGACGTCATAACTTGAGATAGGGCGCGATCCGAAGATGCGACAGCTTCTTTGTAGTTTGCAAGATCTTTGTTTAGTCCAGCAATCAGGGCATGTGACATTTCATCTTCGACTTCTGCGATCAAACAGTCTACATCGCCCTTCGATTGAAGCAGTTTATTCAACTTGTTTGGGTCTATGGCTCCTGCAAAGCTCGTATCATTTATTCTAGTGGGTTGCTTAGAGCTTTCTTGACCAAGATCTCCAACTTTCTTGGGCCGACAGCGCTTTCTCTTGATTACTGGTTCTCCCTCCGTTTCTAATGACTCTTTAGGGCTAGTCTTATCAAACTTAACGAACCATTCATCTTGTTTAATATCTGTCTTGTGGTTTCCCCAGTTTGCTATTCTGTCCTTTCCCCAGATATCTCTGAACACGAGTCTTTTTTGAAATTTTACATCTCGACTCTCATAAAGTTTTCCATCTTCAGGTATTGAGAAAGAATAGCCAGTGGGGGTATAACCAACCAGCACGACTCGTATCCCTTGTGGACCGAATTTGGTTCCAGTGTTCCTTTGTATCTTGATAAAAGCGACGCAGCCAAATCTTCTGATTTGGGTTATGTCTATCTTCAGATTGGGCGCAAACTTTTCTAAAGGGGCTATCATATCGTTAGACCGGTGAGGTGTCCGATTGTAGGCATATACTGCACTGCCCAGGGCTAAGTCCCACATGTTCTCCCTGAGCCCGGAGTCGTACATGTAGGCTCGCACCTTGTTTTGCAAGGTACGATTAATCCGTTCTGAGACTCCATTGTGCTGAGGCGTGTCTGCACAGGCCAACTGAAGTTCTGCTCATAACCTCTAGAGAACTTATACCGTTTGGCCTCCTGTAAACTCTGTGCCTTGATCGGTTCGAAGATAGCATATCTTTGCATCAAAACCCAACAGGTATCATGCACTTGTCACAAAATTGTCCAAACAACGTCCTGCTTCACATTTTGTCTTCACTGGGTATGCCATAGTCAATCTTGAGTAGTCATCCGTGTAGACGATAATAAATTTATATCCTTTAGGATAAGTAGCTGGGCTGATCGGTCCCATTGTATCAGCATGAACTATCTCGAGTGGTTTGGTTGCCCTATCTCTTTTAGTCCTGAAAGGCAAGCTCTTGATTTTAGCAACTTGGCACACCTCGCATGTTGTAATAAAGCTGTCGAAGACGGCCTTATTCAAATCTTTATTGTCCGGATATTTTCTCTGCAGCGCCTTGAGATATTCTGCTGAGGCATGTCCGAATCTTACATGCCAGAGCATGGCTCTGTTATTTCTTTCTAATGTTCTGTACTTTTCTGTAAACGGGCTTTGAGCTTCTGGAATCTCACCAATCATAAGGTCATCACAATTGTTGATTTTTCTATCTTTAACTGTTTTCTTAAACTCACTTTGATGAGAGCTGTGTAGACTAGCTCTTCCCGATTCATTATTTGAGATTCCAGGGCAGGCTCCTATCATTAGTGTTGACTTGCTGAACCTTCTCAGTCTTTGCTTTCGGGAAATTTTCTACTATTAAGCAATCTATAATTTCTTTGCACTTCTCATTATTACTTGTGCTCTGGCCATCTTGCAGTAGTTCTACTATCCAGTAAGGGCTCTTGTAGAAACCAGAAATTATAGTCTCATTAGAACGTGGATCAAATATATCTAGCTGTGTGTTATCGAGGTATATATACTCATGCCCCTTTCAGCAAATCGGCGAAGCGACAGCAAGTTTCCAGCGAGTGCCTTAGCGCATACAACTCTACCTAGGACTATCTTGTTTTGGTTATTTTTATCCGAAACGCACCCTTCTCCCTCTGATCTCAAATCCGCGGAGGAATCTTTGTTCGCGCATTTAATCAATTTATTTTTACAGTCATTAAAATTTTTGAAATAGAGTTTAGAATTAGCGAAGTGTTCTGTGGCGCCTGAATCTGCTACGAACTCAATTTTTTTGCAACCGTTATCTCGTGTTTCCTCCGTGCGCGTAGAGAGCAAAGTTTCGGGGTTAACAGCAAACAAACCACTGCATGCATTAGACCTAAGTATTTCTACATTATTTTTACCTTCTTCGCTTTGTTTCTTGTTATCGACCTTGGCTTTCTTGTTGTTATGATTTGTATGCTGTTTTTCAGGTTTCCGTTTATTACTATCTTTAAAATTATTTTTATTGTTACCACCACCAATGTTGCGTTTAAAATCCCAATCTTTACTTTTGTTAAAATTACCTCTGCACCTCCCTATGTGCTCTCGCAGGTTCTGCACGAACCGTTGGCAGGTGTAGCACCGCCTGAGGTTCTGCCCTTTTTTTGGGCAGTCCCTCGAATAGTGCCCGTTATCATTGCACTCGTAGCATAGAGTGCTGGCGGTGGCCGCGTTAGCAGCAGTTACGTTGGTGGCTGGTCATAGCCTGCCCCACCTTGGCTTGGCCCAGCACCGGTCCCACCTCGACTCGGTCCAGCGTTCGCCCCATCTCGGCTTACTCCAGCACCCGTTGTTGGTCGTGGAAGTAATCCTTCTGCCTCCTGTTTCAGGATATATTGTCTTAAGTACTTAAAAGATAAGCCATCCTCGCTTTCAACCAGCCTGTTTAAATTGGCTATTTTCACGTCCGGTACTCCATCGATAATCGCATGATAGAATATATCTCTTTTCTCATCTTCGGGGAAACTGTTAATTTTACTAACTAATTCAAAACCTCTTACCAGTCCATCAAAAAATTCACAAAATTTAGTAGCACTTTGCTTTTTGGGGTCAAATCTAACGGAATGTATTTTGTTACGTATTTGATATGCGCTTATTTTTATGTCACCTCTTTTCATATCTTTAATTTTTCGTATCATTGTTGATGGATTAGTAATGTGATATACTTTGTTTTGGTAATCTAGGGACAACCTACCTAGTATTACGTTTAGGGCCTGTTCTTTATCTTCTTCCATTTTTTTTTTGAGTAATATTCATAGTGGCTTCCAATTTTGAATCAATTGTGTGAAGCAATTTTTTACTTTTTAGTTCTGACTGCAATTGTTTTAAGAATAATTCTAGTTTTGTTGCATTAGTGAGGGAATAACTAAAACACCCTAGGCTATCTTTATTAATGACTTTTATCTTTAGACTATCATTAGGCACAGCGCGTTCAAACATCAGCGAATTATCAATGGAGTCGGAGTTGAGATTAATCAGTCGTTTACATAATTTAGGTCCTGGAGTAGATGTAGTAAATTTATTTACCTCTTGTATTCGACTCCTGGCCAGTTCTCGCTCAAGAGCCTCCATCTTTCTTTGTTGAGTGGCTAGACGCTGCTCAAACTCAGCTCGAATCGTCTCTTGAGCCCTCCTATTTTCTTCTCTTTCCTTTTCCAGGGCCTTCTTATGTTGTGAGGCAACAACCTCAAACCTCATCGACATCCAGGAGCTCTGCTGATGCCTCTTCTGTTCTATCAGCTTCCTGATCTCCTCAATGTCTTTCTTTGAGGCTTATGAAATTTCAATTCGTGAGTTTACAATTTCTTTAGGTTTGATATTTTGACCGGTTCTTTTCGTTAGTTCTTTCTTAAGTTCATGATTTGCATGCACCATTTCTTTATGTAAGCTATCTTTAGGTTATCTTTCCTGTTTTGCAAATCTTAAAATTGGCTATCAATCAAATCTAAATTTTTGCTTTTCAAATCTTTAACCTTGTCGTGAATTGAAGTATCAGTAAAATTTTTCTTTCTATCTCTCGAATCTTTATTCTTATCTTTAGATAAGGTATTACTCAAATTTATTTTTCTATCTCTCGAATCTTTAGTCTTATTTTTAGATGAGGTATCAATCAAATTTTTTTTTCTATCTTACTGGCCTTTCCTTTGGATGCGCTGTTTAGGGACGAGTCGAATTAGCTCAGCACATTTTTCTATCAAGTTAAACAGGTCTAACATATCTTGATTGTGATGTGCATCTCCTCCCATGTATGCAACAGTTTCATTATTTATGGAAAATATGGCCTGGTTGTTTTTACGAGTTACGACCACCTCGTCTAGTTCCCCTAGATCGTCTTCAATCTTTTTATATGCATCATTTATCATATTAATGGCATTTTGACCTAGAATTCGATTAACTAGAATTAAATCAAGAATAAATAGGCAAAAGTATTTTATATTATGTTTGCGTGGGCGTTAGGCTATTAGTTTTCTTTTGGAAGTGACACGGAGATCGAGCATGAGTAAATGCGAGGGAAAATGGCGCTAGCATCATGTGTGACATGCATAGAGAGAGAGAACTAAAATGGCCGATTAACAGCATTTACTATGACGCGCGCCACCAGCCGTAGCGTGAGAGGACGCGCACACTCAGTTCAGCCGAACGCAAGCCATAACCCAGGCGCGCATCCCCTCCTCGCCTCGAGGCGTCCCCCTTGGCGATGACTGGCAGGTTTATCGAGAAACGCGCTTCCTTTGTCACGATGCGGGCCCCTCCTTCACATAAACAAACGCGTGCCGGCTCTCTCGAGTTCCACGAATCTCCGTAAAAACAAAGGAAAGCCTTTTAATCAAGGGAACCTTAATCATCCAATCTTAAGTGAGCTGTCTTGCTCCATCTTAAGGCAAGACACAAATCTTTTAAGGGAAACTGTAAACGAACGTGAGTTAACGACAACAACATTTCACGTAATTACCGAGTCTTCAAAACAATAAATATTTTTAGTACTTACTGCTGCTCACTCTCTTCTTAATGTCAACCTTTCTTATTGCTCCGCCCGAAGCCTCGAGAGTATAGGGCCGACGTCCGCATTTCGAGGGGATTCGGCTGCTGTACCTCCATCCTGACTCTGCTCTGCTGTCTCCTGGGGCTATCCCTCTGCCGCGTTAGTGGTAGTCGGGGTGAGAGGACTGCCAGGCTCTTCCGTCTCACAGTGCTCGCTACCCGACACAGAGCTCCTGGTTGCTTCCGCCATTACGTTTACACGTAAAAAAGACAAGAGGAAGGCACACAGGGAACGCGTGATGAGCTCAAGCGCGGAGCGGAGAGAGGAAGAAAGAGAGAAAAACAAGACGCGATCGAGCAAATTCCACACCCACACTACCATTTAGGGCCCATAACCTGTTAGCAGTATGGGTTTGAGCAGGTAACTTGGCGAATAAAAATACAACACTCGAAATATAGAATTAAACTCGGACACGTTTATTTACACTATCTTTAGGTTTAACTATCTTAACACTTTAGTATCTTAAGTACAGTAGCTAAACGAACAGAAAAGGTAGGATAAACTATAAGTGAAATGCGAAGACAGAGTATGCGTGTGTTAACAGACTGACTGACTGCGCGAGAGTAAACAAAACCGTAGTTACTTGACGCTGAAGTGCAGCGTCACTACGTCTCGTCTTCTTGCTGTTGCGCATGCGTAATAATTCAGTTACGAGCGCCAACAATACATCTAACAGGAAGATAATCTATTTAATATTGTAAAAGGAAGAGCTGCTTCCCAAGAAACGACAACCTTCTTACTAACATCTAATAATAGGGGGAATGAATTAAAAAAAAATTTTATAGTTGAGTGTAATCGTGACCATAAAAGGTTTCAACTACCCTTGAAAAAAAATAAAATAAAAAATTTTCCTGCTGAATGTTTGACCGTAAAAATAAACAAAGCGTCGAAAAGCTTGTCACTTAAAATGGAGAAAGATATTTTTGGAAGACTGCTTGCTATTGCGCTTGAAAATAAAATCGACATGGCTTTATGTTTATCGTATCCCCTGGCACCAGCTCCACCTGCATTATGTGATTCAAACGGTACGATGTTTAAAACACAAAAATCAGTTCTCTTTTCTAAATTAGTATCAGCAGCAGACCAATGCTTACCACCACACTCAATAGATGTGGAATTAATTGATGGCTTTTATTTTCTACACCACTTGGGTCCATTACCGAGTACCTTTGACAAAATCACAGAATTAATTATGAAACGATTATGCAGCTCTAAGGCATCTGCCATCCACCTGATTTTCGATCGACATTTTACTCCTCTACAAGATTCCGAACGATCAAAGCGCTCAGAATTGAATGTTCCTTATTTAATTTCCATATAAGGGGCCGTTCATTAATTACGTAAACACCTTGGGGGGGGGAGTATGTTATTTGTTTATTATAGATGACGTACGGGGGGGGCATTCAAATTATTTTACGTAATCATCAGACGTTCGACATAAATGATTTTGTCTTTCCCGCGATTCATATTTCTAATACAAGGTTTCATCGAAAGATCAATTGACACCCGGCAAGTATTCGTTCTACACAGTATTAAAGCTTTACTAGCGAATTGTAAAAATTTACTAAATAAAATAATGTAAAAGTACAATTTTTTTTGCAAAATTACAAAAATTTTCGTAGTTGTACAAAATTTTTGTAATTTCACTAGATTTTATGTTGGACAGAACTGCGACCCATATTTAATGTAGTAAATATACAAGTCAGATTGTAGTCCATTTTACAACTTCCTTAGTAATTTTAATACTGCCTAATAGTAAGTTTACAATCTTTTTGTAAAATAAGCTAACGGTACGTAAACGGCACGAGGCACAGAGGCTGCGCATTGTGAATGTACATATTGCGAACACAAAAGTAAGTATAAAACAACTTTTACAAGATTTAACAAAACACCACGAAGTGCTATCGCAGGCTTTCAGCTGCTCTCGGTTTTCAGTTTATTAGTGATATTCGTCGATATCGCAATGTAAGTTTCGTTCTTTCAGTTATTGTTTGCAAACTAGCGAATTACAGTTTCAAAAGTAAGGTTAAAATAATTGAAGTTAATGTACAGATTGTAATAACGAATAGTTCTATTGTTACTCTAATATTTAAATTTTTTTATTATAGTTATAAACTAAATCGTGATTGGGATTAATTTGCCCCGAAAAAAAAATTGAATCAAACCAAAAATTACAATTAAATATACTTATATAAGCAACATGGTAACAAATTTTTTGGAATTCGATAATTAAAAAAATTTAATTATAAACTGATTGTAATTTACATTTACATTTAAATTTGCATGCCAAAAATCAAAATAATTTTATCAAAATTTTTATTACAAATACTAGTTTTAGGATAGTTACAGATTGTAAAAATAATTAGGCAAGATTCACTCATATTGTTTTGATAGTTTCCAAAGCCATTATATGTTTAAGAAACCGATTGTGATTAGCAAAATCGATGAAATGTGATCAAACCAAAAAAGTTTTTATTTTATTTAACGTCTCAGTAGATTGTAAGACATTAACAAAAAAGTTTTACGTTAAAGTTATCAATACAAAATAAGATTCAGAAGAAAAAAAAAAAAAAAAAATTTATTTTTCATAACGATTTGTAACCCTTTTCCCGAAAAATTGTTAAACAATTTTCAGATTGTTGTTAATCGTAATTAAATTTCGTTCTTTATTCTCACTGTAGACTGAATTTATTTATCCATTTACAATTTCATTTCAAAAAATACTACAGAAGGTGTAAGTCACGCCCTCTATCATTAGTAAACTTACTATTCAAGTGTTATTACTACTGCAGTTGTACTTATACAAGCGCACCGTAATTTTACAAACGATATTGTAAAGTCACTACTGTATTTGTAAAAGTACTGCCGAAACATCAGTCGTACTCTGGTATTACAAGCGTCGTTGTAAACTTACCACCCTTTTGTAATATTACATTTTATTATTATATTTGTATGCTTTACGAAGTGAATAAATAAATTAACTCATTAATTTAAATATTTTTCTTACTTTTTTATTCAAGTTTTGATTATATTTACCTTTATTATGTTTACTATAAGGGGTGGGGGGGGTTTCAAAATATTATTGTAGTTTACGTGGGGGGTGGGGGGGTCAAAATTAAGAAAAAATGTGTTTACGTAATTAATGGACGGCCCCTAAGTCACATATACTAATCGAATCCTCGTAACTTTTTACATCTCTGTGCTCAAAATCACAACCGGACCGGTTATCCTCCGGAAAATTTGCGATCAGCTCTCAGTCTAACGGTACGAGAGAGAGAACACTGAATAATTACCATAGGGACCCTGCGGTAACTATGCAGCGTTTTCTCTCGCACCAATGAAAACATCACCGGACAGGGTTACGTTAGTTTAGCGCTCTCTATTCTTATATCTCTATGGTTTGTATATATATATATATATATATATATATATATATATATATATATATATATATATATATATATATATATATATATATATATATATATACACGTATGTATGTATGTGTGTGTGTG
Source organism: Copidosoma floridanum (assembly GCF_036245765.1). Taxonomy (NCBI): domain Eukaryota; kingdom Metazoa; phylum Arthropoda; class Insecta; order Hymenoptera; family Encyrtidae; genus Copidosoma; species Copidosoma floridanum. The sequence goes on along the minus strand of NW_028321887.1, from coordinate 937,746 downwards.
TGTGTGTGTGTGTGTGTGTGTGTGTGTGTGTGGCTGCGCGCGCATATCATACAATATTTGTATTTTTTAATATAGATGTCTCTACATTATACTGATCTGCAGACAAAAGTGGGCGATTACTGGGTGAAAGCCATGCCAAGTCAGGCCAAGCTGCACCCAAGTCAGCACCGTATTTCAAACCCACTGGAGGCCAAGTCAAGTGCCAAGCTGCTGTAAGGTAAGCGGCATGGCAGCCAAGCTTGGGCCCAGTTTTCGCCCACTTTCAATTTCTACTCGGGAACATTGATATTCAAAAAACTTCAACCAGAGATCAGTAGGGAAATTGCTGACTGCAATGCTACACAATGTTGGGTGAGGCGGATATGATTTTGCATTTTTTTCACGAGGACCTATACATAGCTACAGATCCTAGTGAGAAAAATGCAAAAGCTGAATAGGACGAGGGACGAAGCCAGTGGTTATCCCCAAATGTGACTGGCAAACTTGCGAGAAATTCAAATTAGCTATATGGAGCAAGACGCAAATTCCCAAATAACTTGACACAATTTCATGCACAATAACTTAATAAACTAATCTCAAGCTATTTAACCCTATAACCCAACGGCACAGATAGCGGCCTCATGAGTTTAAATAACTAATAAAGTTTATTAATTAACAACGCAAACGCCAATCCCCACACGACCCGGGATGATTACTGGTTGCTTACTTAATTTGAAATAAACAAAATAATAACGCAAGCACTTATCCCCTCACAACCTGGGGCACTTATTGGTCGCTTCGATTATTTATAATTAATAAAATAATAACGCAAGCGCCAATCCCCACACGACCCGGGGTGATTACTGGTTGCTTACTTAATTTGAAATAAACAAAATAATGACGCAAGCACTTATCCCCTCACAACCCGGGGCACTTATTGGTCGCTTCGATTATTTATGATTAATAAAATAATAACACAAGCACTTATCCCCACACAACCCAGGGCACTTGCTGGTCACTTTGATTATTTATGATTAATAAAATAATAACGCAAGTGCCAATCCCCACACAACCAGGGGCGCTTACTGGTCACTTACTTAAATTACTATAAATAAAATCAATAGAATAATGCAAGCCTTTTGGGTCGTGTGGGGATTAGCTATCACATTATTCTATTTATTGTAAATAATCAAAGCAACCAGTAAGCACCCCAACATGCGTGGGGATAGGCGCTTGCGTTATTATTTTATTTAATTAATAATTAAAGCAGCCAGTAAGCACCCCCGGTTGTATGGGGATTGGCGCTTGCGTTATTATTTTATTTATAGTAAATTTTGTAAGCGACCAGTAAGTGCCCCGGGTTGTGAGGGGATAAGTGCTTGCGTTATTATTTTATTTGTTATGAAGTAAGTAAGCGACCTGTAAGCACTCTGGCTTGAGTAGGGATTGGCGCTTGCGTTGTTAATTAATGAATTTTATTATTCATTCAAACTCATGGGGCTGCTTATTGTCCCGTTAGATTATTGGATTAATTAGCCTTTGCATTTTTCTCACTAGGATCTGTAGCTATATATAGGTCCTAGTGACACGAATGCAAAATCATATCCGCCTCACCCAACACTGATGCTACACAGCGTTGGATTACGCGGATTCAATATCGGAACTTTTTCCCTAGATCGTATATATAGCTAAACGATCTAGGGAGAATAATCCGCCGAGCAGACAGCAGTAAAGAAGCATTGCCAAAGACGAAACCCACAACGCGCGGAAATTAAAAATTGTAATATTAATAACACAAGTGCCTATCACTAAACGATCCGGTGCGCTTACTGGCCACTCTATTAAATAATATATTATTAATTAAAAGCACAAGCGCCTATCACCCGATGACCCAGGGCGCTAACTTTGCTTTCTATTAATAAATAAAATATCAAGCAATTATATAAGCGCCTATCAAACGATGACCTGGGGTGCTTACTAGTATCTTTCTTAAACAATATATTATAAATTAATAGCATAAGCGCCTATCACCCGATGACCCGGGGTGCTTACTAACCTCTTTATTAAACAATATGTTAATAATTAATAGCACAAGCGCCTATCATCCGATAATCCGGGGCGCTTACTGGCCGCTCTATTAAATAATAAAATGTTAATTAAACACAAGCAGCACCCTGGGTTATCAGCGAATATTTTTTTTTTTTTTATAAGCACGGTAGGGGTAATGCATTTACGAGGAGAGGAGGGGATTCGCATGGAAATGTCCACATAGAAGCATATCTTGGAGACGCGTGGAAGGGGTATTGGGATGTAAAATGGGCCACTGGAGGGGATAAGAAATTCAACATGGCGTGGAAGAGTCAACGCATATGCATGCGCAGTATAGGACTTGAAGGCTATTTTTCCTCCGTGTTTAAATTTTTGATGACAATGAGGCCCGTGCGTTTTTGTAAACTATATTTACATCAGGAAGAAGCTCCCGGTGCACTTTTTTATACTCTAGAGCTATGTAACTCACGAAAATCCGAATTAAAATACGCAGCTGCTGATAGAGTGCTATACCTATATGTATACGAGCACTGCTGTAGATATATGTATACGCGGGAAAGCAGCTATTAGCAGCTGCTTATTTTATTTCAGATTTCCGTGAGTTACATAGCTCTAGAGTATAAAAAAAGTGCACCAGGAGCTGCTTCCTAATGTAAATATAGTTTAGAAAAACGCACGGGCCTCATTGTCATCAAAAATTTAAGCACGGAGGAAAAATAGCCTCCGAGTCCTATGCTGCGCATGCATATGCGTTGACTCTTCCGCGCCATGTTGAATTTCTTATCCCCTCCAGTGGCCCATATTACATCCCAATACCGAATGTGCGCCTACGAGGAGAGGAGTGGATATGTCGGCTATAAAGCTGTATAGCTGAGCTGCCAAAGCGAGCGACGACACAAGTTCTTCTCTTTTTTGACTCTGCAACCGAGTATATGCTATTCGCTATGTGCAGTAATCTGAAACAGCGCCACCTGCACGGCAAGAAGGAGGCGATGCTGCATAACACGATTACATAGCCTGTTGTGGGCTGCAAACTTTGTTAATTGTTTTTTATAGTTTTAATGCGTTATTGATACTTAAAGTATCGATTTTCAGTGTCAAGAATTTGTTTCAAACACATAACAACTATTATTTTACAGTTAAAAAAAAAAAATTAATAGATAATGTAACAAAAAATTGTTTTCTGTTTAATACAAATTCTTAACACTGAAAATCTATACTTTAATATCAATAAAGCATTAAAACTACAAAAAACAATTAACAAAGCTTGCAGCCCATAACAGGCTATATAATCGTGTTATCCAGCAGCGCCTGGCCAGCGTTGGCCACGATGGTCAAATAGTCCAGGTACTATAGATTTTTATGTGGTTTTGGCGTGATGTAACGGATTTTGTTGGTGGAATCGGTGGGGAACGGCACCCTCAACAATATCTAGGGGGTGCGCAAGCATGAAATCAACAGGAAAATTTACGGGAGCTCGGAAACTGCAAAATTCGGTAAAAATGACCTGTTTTTTGCCTTTTCTTGATAAATATCTCCTAATGAGAGCTTCTAGGCGAAAAGTTTGCTGCACATGATTTGTTCGTTATTTAATTTGCTAAAAGATGACACGATTTTAATTTTTTTAATTTCCACTTTTGCATTGCAAAATGGCCAAAAACTGCGAAAAAACGTATAGTCACTTTAATCCTTCGCCAAGATAAGAAAATACCCATATTTTTTTATGAAATTCAGGAATTTAGTAGTTTGAGGTATGTATAACTTATATTCAGAACCTCATCACTGTCGGTCAAATAGTTTTTGCATAATGTATTTTGCAATTAAGCGAATTTAAAAAATTAAATTTGTTGCAGCGCCCAAAAAAAAAATCTCATGTTGCTCTTGATTTTTGTACATAGGCTCTGAGACGCACTTTACAATATGTGATCATAAAATTGTTTGTTTAAAAATTTTTTATATGGTTTTTAATTTTTTTAAAAAAACGCCTTACATGCAAAATAGCATAACTCCGCGATTTTTCAAAATAAATTTATAAAACTTGGTGAGCTTATAGGAGGCATCTTACTGAACAATTAGAGCTTTGGAAATCTTTGCTAGCTGCATTAGAACTAAAGTTATAAACGTTCAAAGTTAATAAACTTTTATCACACATACGACAATGTTATAGCGGAATAAAAAATTTGTTAGTATTTGTTGATACCCACTGTAGCCAAGAACGTTAAGTGTTGCGTTGCATGGTCAGGAAACAGTTTTTTAAAAAATTAAGAACGTACCGAATAATCGTGCGAAATCGGTCGAAAGGTCGGAGTGGGGATGAGAGAACACCGGCGCCAGAAATGCCTCGGCGCGTTTCAAATTCGCTCGAGCCGAAAAAATTGCATTTTCTCAGCTTCTGTTGCACCAATTCAGCTGTTTTTTTTTTTAAGTTGGGGTAGCAAATCGAGAAAAGCTTAACTATCACAAAGAGAAATGTGGTAAAACATTGTTAATAACAATTTTTTAAACAAATTTAAAAAATTACTCATTTTTGTTGGAAAAAAATTTGTATTTTTTTTTTTTTGCCTTTTTAATAATACAACTGTCTTCTTCATTGTTACAAAATAAGTTAAAATGGATAGTACATTATTTATTTTAAAAAAATTTAAATTTAAATTTCATCAACATACCTACGCTTAAGGTTAATCATATTATTAACTTCATTTTCGTTTGTCTCCTTACTTTCTTTTTCCTCCTCCTTATCCTCCTCCTGTTCTATCTCTTCTTCATAATTTTCAATAAAGTTAATATCATCTTGTTCAACCATTATATCTTCATCATCATTATCATCATCATCAATTATTTTTTCTACGACTTCTTCCGTTTCTATTTTTTTATACTTAAAGTTGTTGCAAGTTTGTCCAGCACAATTTGTACAATATTCTGAGCAACGCAAACCGTGTTTGACACAGGTACAAGATTTCAAACAGTTCTTCTGGCATCTGCATTTGATGTCTTTTAATATCTCATCGGGTACAAGAGGTCCATCAACGAATATAGGTAATAATTTACCTTCTTTAAGTTCCCAGCCCCAGTCTAGTGGATTAAGTTTATTTCCTAGCCATTCTTGGACTTGATGGTACGTTCGTAGAGCGTGAAGAGCAGTAGCAGATTCTGTCGGTGGTAATGCTTCTAATTTGAATGTACTTTTACGAGAGTTCTTTTTAAACAATAAGTAGCGTAACTCGTTTAAAAAGGTGCTGGATTTTTTGCCATTATATAGAGCATTCATAATTTGTAGCCCAACTTCTTACAACGTTCGGTGTAAGAAACGACTGTAAGGATTAAGTTAGGTCACATACATCTGGGCTAGTTTAGCATACAAAACTTGTCCATGTCCAGTTGTTCATGAAAATAAAGCTTTCAAATTTTAAATTGTGGTAAGTTCGGCATAATATATTATACTGTAAATTGAAAGTAAATCTACGTATGCGTAAGATAAAAAAATATATCAATAAAGTATTAGTACATGAAACACCTTCAAAAGCTACGACTATGGATACAAAATATCATTTTATCATTTTATGTATTCTGTAGATAGTGTAAAATTGTAATTGTTTTATAAAACAAAAAAACAAAAAAATTACAAATTTTTTTCCAACAAAAATGAGTAATTTTTTAAATTTGTTTAAAAAATTGTTATTAACAATGTTTTACCACATTTCTCTCTGTGATAGTTAAGCTTTTCTCGATTTGCTACCCCAACTTAAAAAAAAAACAGCTAAATTGGTGCAACAGAAGCTGAGAAAATGCAATTTTTTCGGCTCGAGCGAATTTGAAACGCGCCGAGGCATTTCTGGCGCCGGTGTTCTCTCATCCCCACTCCGACCTTTCGACCGATTTCGCACGATTATTCGGTACGTTTTTAATTTTTTAAAAAACTGTTTCCTGACCATGCAACGCAACACTTAACGTTCTTGGCTACAGTGGGTATCAACAAATACTAACAAATTTTTTATTCTGCTATAACATTGTCTTATGTGTGATAAAAGTTTATTAACTTTAAACGTTTATAACTTTAGTTCTAATGCAGCTAGCAAAGATTTCCAAAGCTCTAATTGTTCAGTAAGATGCCTCCTATAAGCTCACCAAGTTTTATAAATTTATTTTGAAAAATCGTGGAGTTATGCTATTTTGCATGTAAGGCGTTTTTTTGAAAAAATTAAAAACCATATAAAAAATTTTTAAACAAACAATTTTATGATCACATATTGTGAAGTGCGTCTCAGAGCCTATGTACAAAAATCAGGAGCAACATGAGATTTTTTTTTTGGGCGCTGCAACAAATTTAATTTTTTAAATTCGCTTAATTGCAAAATACATTATGCAAAAACTATTTGACCGACAGTGATGAGGTTTTGAATATAAGTTATACATACCTCAAACTACTAAATTCCCGAATTTCATAAAAAAATATGGGTATTTTCTTATCTTGGCGAAGGATTAAAGTGACTATACGTTTTTTCGCAGTTTTTGGCCATTTTGCAATGCAAAAGTGGAAATTAAAAAAATTAAAATCGTGTCATCTTTTAGCAAATTAAATAACGAACAAATCATGTGCAGCAAACTTTTCGCCTAGAAGCTCTCATTAGGAGATATTTATCAAGAAAAGGCAAAAAACAGGTCATTTTTACCGAATTTTGCAGTTTCCGAGCTCCCGTAAATTTTTCTGTTGATTTCATGCTTGCGCACCTCCTAGATATTGTTGAGGGTGCCGTTCCCCACCGATTTCACCAACAAAATCCGTTACATCACGCCAAAACCGAAATCTATATGTCTAACTGCTCCAGTAACTGGTCTAAAAAGTTTGCTGCCGATCGCAACCTTCAGAGCGCTTCTTTATTAGCGCCACCGCCGGCCAAGCTGTGAACTATCGCTCATATATACATATGATGTATATATATACCAGTGCCTATCACCCGATGACTCGGGACCCCGGGCGCTTACTGGCCACTCTATAGATTAATAAAATGTTAATTAATAACCCAAGGGCCTATCACCAAGTGACCCAGGGCGCTTACTGGACACATTAAAAAATAATAAAATGTTAACTTATAACACAAGCTCCTATCACTCAATGACCCGGGGCGCTTACCGGCCACTCTATAAATTAATAAAATGTTAATTAATAACCCAAGGGCCTATCACCAAGTGACCTGGGGCGCTTACTGGACACATTAAAAAATAATAAAATATTAACCTATAACACAAGCTACTATCACTCAATAACCCAAGGCGCTTACTGGCCACATTACAAAATGATAAAATGTTACCTCATGACACAAGTGCCTATCACCCGGTGACCCGAGCGCTTACTGGCCAGTCTATTAAATAATAAAATTTTAATTTAACATAAGCACCCTGGGTTATCAGGTGATCGGCACTTGCGTTATTATTTAAATTTTTATTATTTAATAAAGCGGCCAGAAAGCGGCCTTGATCATCAGGTGATAGGCGCTGGTGTTAATAATTAATATTTTATTATTTAATAAAGTGACCAGTAAGCGCGCAGGGTCATCAGGTGATAGACGCTTGTATTATTGCTTAACATTTTATTATTTAATAGAGAGGCAAGTAAGCGCCCCCGGTCATCGGGTGATTGGCACTTGTGCTATTATTAAATAATATATGTCGTTTAATAAAGCGACCAGTAAGCGCCCCGGATCATTGGGTGATAGGCACTTGTGTTATTAATATTACAATTCTTAATTTTTGCGCGTCGTGGGTAACGTCTTTGGCAATGCCCCTTCACTTCACTGCTGTCTGCTCGGCGGAACATTCCCCCCAGATCGCATAGCTATACATACGATCGAGGGAAAAAGTTCCGATATTGAATCCACCTAACCCAACGCTGGCCAGTGCCTATGTTAAAGAGTGTGCCGATGTTTCGGCGCTGATTTGAGCGCCAATCCATCGTGGCCAGCAGAGGAACTATGCAGACGTTTTCTATTGGCTGACGGCTTGTAGGCTCGGCTCGCGGGGAGAGCTGAGGGGAGATGAGTGAGGGAGACATGAGAATCCAAATGTGTGCATCGGTGATGGAGAGAGAAGAAACTAGACCTATATGTATATGCATACAACGGACTATATATCTATAGCTTTAGTTGTATACTCGTACGGAAAAGAGCTGCGCGTATTACTTTTCTCGCTTTTCCTCCCTGAAAGAAAGATAAGCTTTTTAAATGCAGTTGACCATTCATTCAACTATAAAAGCAAAAATATAATTGTCAGGTTATTAACAATTTTTTTTTCATTTTTCAAAAAATGACAAGCTCAACGCAACAAACATATTATTTTGCTTTATTAATAAACGAACGCGTTTATCCCAACGCGCTCAACTGTTCTTCACTTTTATGATAAGTGAAATTATTGAATAATAAATGAAGGCATTCACCACAGCGATATAGTACGCTCCAATGTTTTTGTACTAAGAAATATTATATACTAATATACTGAACGCCTTCACCCAAACGCCCCATTGTGCTGATATCTTTATTAGTTAATGTTAGATGTATTGTTGGCGCTCGTAACTGAATTATTACGCATGCGCAACAGCAAGAAGACGAGACGCTGTGACGCTGCACTTCAGCGTCTAGTAACTTTGGTTTTCGTTCACTCTCGCGCAGTCAGCCAGTCTGTACACACACGCATTCTCTGTCTTCGCTTTTCTTTTACCTTTTCTGTTCGTTTATTCATTGTACTCAAGATAGTAAAGTGTAAAGATAGTCAAACCTCAAGATAGTATTGATAAACGTTTTTAAGTTTAATTCGATATTTGCACTGTGTTTTATTCGCCAAGTCACCCGCCTAATCCCATACTGCTAACAGGTTATGGGCCCTAATTGGTAGTGTGGGTGTGAAATCTGTTCGATCGCGTCTTGTGTTCTTCTTCTCTTTTTTTTTTTTCCGCTCCGCGCTTGAGCTTGTCGCGCGTTCTCTGTGTGCTTCCTTTTTCACCTGTTTTTTACGCGGGAAACGTAATGGCGGAAGCAACCGGGAGCTCTGTATCGGGCAGCGAGCATTGCGAGCTGGAAGAGCTTGGCAGTCCCCTCACCCGACTACCACCGAAGCGGCAGAAGAACAGCCCCAGGAGGCAGCGGATCGGGATCGAGATGGAGGCACAACGGCCGAATCGCCTAGAGATACGGACGTCGCTCCTACCATCGAGGCTTCGGGCGGAGCTGTAAGAAGAGAGGAAGTTAAGAAGAGAGTGAGCAGTAGTAAGTACTAGAAATAGATATTGTTTTGAGGACTCGGTAATTGCGTGAGGTGTTGTTGTCGTTGGGTCACGTTCGCTTAAAATCTCTAAAGACAAAAATTGGTGTCTTGCCTTAAAATGGAGCAAGACAGCTCACTTAAGATTGCAAGATTGAGATTCCCTTGATTAGAAGGCTTTCCTTTGTTTTTACGGAGATTCGCAGAACTCGAGAGAGCCGGCACGCGTTTGTTTATGTGAGGGAGAGGCCCGCATCGTGACAAAGGAAGCGCGTTTCTTGATGAACCTGCCAGTCACCGCCAAGGGGGACGCCTCGAGGCGAGGAGGGGATGCGCGTCTTGGTTATGGCTTGCGTTCGGCTGAACTGAGTGTGCGCGTCCTCTCATGCTGCGGCTGGTGGCGCGCGTCGTAGTAAACGATGTTGATCGGCCATTTTAATTCTTTCTCTATGCATGTCACACATAATGCTAGCGCCATTTTCCCTCACATTTGCTTACGCCCGATCTCCGTGTCACTTCCACAAGAAAACTAATAGCCTAACGCACACGATAACAAAATATAAAATACTTTTACCCATTTACTCCCTGTTAATTTTAGGTCAAAATGCCCTCAATATGCTAAATGACGCATATAAAAAGATTGAAGACGATCTAGGGGAACTAGACGAGGTGGTAGTAACTCGTAAAAACAACCAGGCCATATTTTCCGTAAATAATGAAACCGTTGCATATCTGGGAGGAGATGCACATCGCAATCAAGATATGTTAGACCTGTTTAATTTGATAGAAAAATGTGCTGGACAAATTCGACTTGTCCACAAACAGCGTATCCAACGCAAAGGTTCTAAAGATAGAAAAATAAATTTGATTGATACCTCATCTAAAGATAAAAATAAAGACTTGAAAGATAGTAAAATAAATTTGATTGATACCTCATCTAAAGATAAGAATAAAGGCCCTAGAGATAGAAAAATAAATTCGAGTAATACCTCATCAAAAGATAAGAATAAAGATTTGAGAGATAGAAAGAAAAATTTTACTGATAACTCAACTCCCAACGAGGTTAAAGATTTGAAAAGCAAAAATTTAGATTCAATTGATAGCCAATTTAAAGACCTGCAAAATAAGAAAGATTATCTAAAGAAAGAGCTAGATAGCTTACATAAAGAAATGGCGCATGCAAATTATGAACTTAAGAAAGAACTAATGAAAAGAACAGGTCAAAACATCAAACCTAAAGAAATTATATACTCACGAAAAGAAATTACAGAAGCCTCAAAGAAAGACATCGAGGAGATTAAGAAACTGATACAACAAGAGAGGCATCAGCAAAGCTCCTGGATGTCGATGAGGTTTGAGGTTGTTGCTTCACAACATAAAAAGGCCCTGGAAAAGGAAAGAGAGGAAAATAGGAGGGCTCAAGAGGCAATTCGAGCTGAGTTTGAGCAGCGTATAGCCACTCAACAAAGAAAGATGGAGGCTCTTGAGCGAGAACTGGCCAGGAGTCGAATACAAGAGGTAAATAAATTTACTACATCTACTTCAGGACCTAAATTAAGTAAACAATTAATTAATTTAAACTCCGACTCCATTGATAATTCGCTGACGTTTCAACGCGCTGCACCTAATGATAGTCTAAAGATAGAAGTTATTAATAAAGATAGCCTAGGGTGGTTTAATTATTCCCTCACTAATGCAACAAAAGTAGAGTTGTTCTTAAAACAATTGCAGTCAGAACTAAAAAGTAAAAAATTGCTTCACACAATTGATTCAAAAATGGAAGCAACCATGAACATTACTCAAGAAAAAATGGAAGAAGATAAAGAACAGGCCCTAAACGTAATACTAGGTAGGTTGTCCCTAGACTACCAAAACAAAGTATATCACATTACTAATCCATCAACAATGATACAAAAAATTAAAGACATGAAAAGGGGTGACATAAAGATGAGCGCATATCAAATACGTAACAAAATACATTCCATTAGATTCGACCCCAAAAAGCAAAGTGCTACTAAATTTTGTGAATTTTTTGATGGATTGGTAAGAGATTTTGAATTAATTAGTAAAACTAACAGTTTCCCTGAAGATGAGGAAAGAGATAGTTTCTATCATGCAATTATCGATGGAGTACCGGATGTAAAAATAGCCGATTTTAACAGGCTGTTTAAAAGCGAGGATGGCTTGTCCTTTAAGTACTTAAGACAATATATCCTGAAACAGGAATCAGAAGGATCACTTCCACGACCAACAATGGGTGGAGCAAGCCGAGGTGGGGCGAATGCAGGGCCGAGTCGAGGTGGGACCGGGACCGGTGCTGGGCCAAGCCGAGGTGGGGCAGGCTCTCGACCAGCCACCGTAGCTGCTGCTAACGTGGCCACCGCCAGCACTCTGTGCTACGAGTGCAACGACAACGGGCACTACGCAAGGGACTGCCCGAAAAAAGGGCAGAACCTTAGGCGGTGCTACACCTGCCAACGGTTTGTACAGAACCTACGAGAGCACATAGGCAGGTGCAGAGGTAATACTAATGAAAATAACGATTGGGATTTTAAACGCAATACTGGTGGTGGTAACAATAAGAATAATTTTAAAGATAGTAATAAACGGAAGCATGAAAAACAGCACACGAATCATAACAACAAGAAAGCCAAGGTCGATAACAAGAAACAAGGCGAAGAAGGTAATAATAATGTAGAAATACTTAGGTCTAATGCATGCAGTGGTTTGTTTGCTGTTAACCCCGAAACTTTGCTCTCTACGCGCGTGGAGGAAACACGAGATAGTGGTTGCAAGAAAATTGAGTTTGTAGCAAATTCAGGTGCCACAGAACATTTTGCTAATTCTAAACTCTATTTTAAAAATTTTAATGGATGAAAAATAAATTGATTAAATGCGCGAACAAAGATTCCTCCGCGGATTTGAGAGCGGAGGGAGAAGGGTGCGTTTCGGGTAAAAATAACCAAAATAAGATGATCCTAGATAGAGTTGTATGCGCTAAGGCACTAGCTGGAAACTTGCTGTCGCTTCGCCGTTTTGCTGAAAGGGGCATGAGTATATACCTTGATAACACAAAGATAGATATATTTGATCCGCGTTCTAATGAAACTATAATTTCTGGTGTCTACAAGAGCCCTTACTGGATAGTAGAACTACTGCAAGATGGCCAGAACACAAATAATAATGAGAAGTACAAAGAAATTATAGACTGCTTAATGGTAGAAAATCCCCTAAAAGCAAAGACTGAGAAGGTTCAGTAAGTCAGCACTAATGATAGGAGCTGCCCTGGAATCTCAAGTAATGAATCAGAAAGAGCTGGTCCACACAGCTCTCATCAAAGTGAGTTTAAAAAAACAATTAAAGATAGAAAAATCAACAATTGTGATGATCTTGTGATTGGTGAGATTCCAGAAGCTCAAAGCCCGCTTACAGAAAAATACAGAACATTTGAGAGAAATAACAGAGCCATGCTCTGGCATGTAAGATTCGGACATGCCTCAGCAGAATATCTCAAGGCACTACAAAGAAAATATTCGGACAATAAAGATTTGAGTAAGGCCATCTTCGACAGCTTCATTACAACATGCGAAGTGTGCCAAGTCGCTAAAATCAAGAGATTGCCTTTCAATGCTAAAAGAGAAAGGGCAACCAAACCACTTGAGATAGTTCATGCTGATACAATGGGACCGATTAGCCCAGCTACTTACCCTAAAGGATATAAATTTATAATCGTCTACACAGACGACTACTCAAGATTGACTATGGCATACCCAGTGAAGACAAAATGCGAAGAAGGACGTTGTTTGGACAATTTTGTGACAAGCGCACGAAACCTGTTAGGTTTTGATGCAAAGATATGCTATCTTCGAACCGATCAAGGCACGGAGTTTACAGGAGGCCAAACGGTAGAAGTTCTCCAGAGGTTGGGAGCAGAACTTCAGTTGGCCTGTCCAGACACTCCTCAGCATAATGGAGTTTCGGAACGACTTAATCGTACCTTGCAAAACAAGGTGCGAGCCTACATGCACGACTCCGGGCTCAGGGAGAACATGTGGGACTTAGCCCTGGGTAGTGCAGTATATGCCTACAATCGGACACCTCACAGGTCTAATGATATGATAGCCCCTTTAGGAAAGTTTGCGCCCAATCTGAAGATAGACATAACCCAAATCAGAAGATTTGGCTGCGTCGCTTTTATCAAGATACAAAGGAATACTGGAACCAAATTCGGTCCACAAGGGATACGAGTCGTGCTGATTGGTTATACTCCCACTGGCTATTCTTTCTTAAGACCTGAAGATGGAAAAATTTATGAGAGTCGAGATGTAAAATTCCAAGAAAGACTGGTGTTCAGAGATATCTGGGGAAAGGACAAAATAGCAAACTGGGGAAACCACAAGACAGATATTAAACAAGATGAATGGCTCGTTAAGTTTGATAAGGTTAGCCCTAAAGAGTCATTGGAAACGGAGGGAGAACCAATAGTCAAGAGAAAGCGCGGTCGGCCCAAGAAAGTTGAAGATCTTGATCGAGAAAGCTCTAAGCAACTCGCTAGAATAAATGATACCAGTTTTGCAGGAGCCATCGACACAAACAAGTTGAATAAATTGCTCCAATCGAAGGGCGATGTTGACTGTTTAATCGCAGAAGTCGAAGATGAAATGTCACATGCCCTGATTGCTGGACTGAACAAAGATCCCGCAAACTACAAAGAAGCTGTCGCATCTCCGGATCGCGATAAATGGCTCAGAGCAATTGATGAAGAACTGGAATCAATGCGGAAAAACCAAGTGTGGAAACTTGTAGAAAGACCAACCGTGAACGCTGAAGGTGGCAAGCCCAACATCATCGACTCTAGGTGGGTCTTGAAGAAAAAGATAGATAAAGATGGAAACACGAAGTTCAAAGCGAGGTTGGTGATTCGTGGTTTCAAAGATAGGAACAAGTACGATCTGCAAGAAACTTATGCCCCGGTGTCTGGTTTGGCCCTGGTAAGATCAGTAATATCAATAATAAATAGATACAATCTGGAGACTTGCCAACTTGATGTCAAGACAGCTTTCTTAAATGGATCTATCAAAGAAGAGATATATATGGAAATTCCTGAAGGCCTGCTTGATGGTGATAGTCTCAAGAAAGCTCAGGTTTGTAAATTGGAGAAAGCACTTTATGGACTTAAGATCAGCTCAAAAAGATGGAATGAGCGGTTTCACGAGACTGCATCTAAATTAGGACTACAGTCACATACGAGCGAGCCCTGTCTATACACATGGAGAGAAGCCGATAACTTTCTAGTCCTGATCCTATACGTGGATGATATGATGATAGCCAGCAATTGTGCAGGCAAAATGAATGAAATTAAGACGGGTCTGCAATCTGAGTTTGAGATGTCAGATCTTGGCGAGGTTGGCACATTTCTAGGCATCAAAGTGGAAAGAGATAGAAAACTCAACACAATTTCACTGACACAAACATCGTACATAGATAAAATGTTAGAGAAATTTGGATTCAACGAGTCAAAACCCCAAAGAACACCAATGGTGACAAATCAAGTTTTGAATCGACAAAGAAAAGATAGAGAAGATTCTGAAGATGCTGGAGAGTTAAGCACGATAACGAGAGTAAATGTGCCGTACAGAGAAGCAGTCGGTAGTCTGCTGTATTTAGCCAACACAATTAGACCAGACATTTCATACTCGGTGAATGTACTGAGTAGACATCAAATCAGCCCAACTGAAGATGATTGGAAAATGGTCAAACGAGTATTTAGATATTTACAACACACAAGGACTCTAGGATTAACTTACAGAGGCCGTAAAGATGGATTAGAAGCCTATTCAGATGCGAGTTTGGCAGATTGTAAAGACTCAATAACAACAGGCGGATATCTCCTAAGGCTGTATGGGGATACAGTTGCTTGGAAAACAAGAAAGCAGAATTATGTTGCTATTTCAACCTGCGAAGCAGAATATGTGGCAATGTGCGACGCAAGTCAAGAATTGATTGGATTGGAACACTCTATAAGTATTATATTGTCTCGCACCTTGTTGCCCGCGGATTTGTGGTGTGACAACAAAGCTGCCGGAGCAAGTGCTAAGATAGATGGTGGCAAAAGGCTGAGACACATGACCGAGATAAAGGCTCACTACGTTAAAGAATGTGTATCCAGAGGAAAAATAATTGTTAAATGGATTCCATCCAAGGAACAACTAGCAGATATATTTACAAAACCTCTGCCATTTGAACTGCATGAAAGACTAACGAAAGAAATTTTGAATGTTAATTAGCATAAAATGCATGATAATTAAATTTTGATTTGAGATAGTAAAACTTGTAAATTAATAATAGATAGACAATAATGGTAGACATGCTGATTAATGTATTTTCTGTGTATGTTTTAGCTCGTCGGAATCAACCACAATGAGTGATCCAGAAGCCCACGTGCTCCGCATCATTGGCTGATCAAAAACCCATATATATTTAGTGTTTACGTTAAAATATATCCCTTTCTTTCATTTTTTTTAATAAATTCAGATACGAACGGGAGGGAGTGTTAGATGTATTGTTGGCGCTCGTAACTGAATTATTACGCATGCGCAACAGCAAGAAGACGAGACGCTGTGACGCTGCACTTCAGCGTCTAGTAACTTTGGTTTTTGTTCACTCTCGCGCAGTCAGCCAGTCTGTACACACACGCATTCTCTGTCTTCGCTTTTCTTTTACCTTTTCTGTTCGTTTATTCATTGTACTCAAGATAGTAAAGTGTAAAGATAGTCAAACCTCAAGATAGTATTGATAAACGTTTTTAAGTTTAATTCGATATTTGCACTGTGTTTTATTCGCCAAGTCACCCGCCTAATCCCATACTGCTAACAGTTAATTAATTTATATTTTTTCACCATTAATGCATAGCTTAACGGCAATAATACGATAAAGCTTAAATTAAACCTCAAGCTTCGAAACTTTACGATAAACATATGTAACTATTAGTCTTCTCTTACCCTATGCTTTGATAGCTCAGGTAAGCGCATGGGCATGGAATTAAGGTTTGACAGCTCCGGGTTCTAATCTCACTCGGAGCAAATTTTTTTTTTTATTATTACAACATTACTTTAAATATTTCATACTTCTTTTTTATGATTACTTACGAATTTTGTTTTACCAGTGACCAAAAACATTTTCTTCAATTACTTTTTATGAAAAAGTAATTATAAAAAAAGAGAGTCATTACAGCTTTGTTTGTGGTAATACCTGTAATGGGTTATTATGTGAAAATGCACGCTCTCTTAGTAGTTTTTCCGCGCTTGAGACCGGCACACTAAATGTGGCCACATTACGCGCACGTTTTTTTTTTTTTTTTTTCAATGCTTGTTGAGTCCTCGACGAATTTATTAAAAATACCACTTTAAGACAAATTTAATATAAATTAATTAACTAATAAAGATATCAGCACAATGGGGCGTTTGGGTGAAGGCGTTCAGTATATTAGTATATAATATTTCTTAGTACAAAAAACATTTGAGCGTACTGTGTCGTTGTGGTGAATGCCTTCATTTATTATTCAATAATTTTACTTATCATAAAAGTGAAGAACAGTTGAGCGCTTTGGATTATTGGGATAAAGGCGTTTATTTATTAATAAAGCAAAATAATATGTTTGTTGCGTTGAGCTTGTCATTTTTTGAAAAATGAAAAAAAAATTGTTAATAACCTGACAATTATATTTTTGCTTTTATAGTTGAACGAATGATCAACTGCATTTAAAAAGCTTATTAGAACGAAGTTCTTTGTGTCGCGTTACTCGGGGGGGCTGGAATTTTAAAACCGACAGATTTTTTTTTTTTGAATCAGAAATCTCTTCCTCTCCAGTTTCACTCCTTACCCCGTCCCCCTCACCAACTGTTCTCTACACACTTCCCCTCTCCTCACTATGTATGTATATCTCTCAACCGTGCCGTCTTACTCTTTTGCACACCTTTACCCACCATTCCCCCTCACACTCCTAAGCAATTAATTTTTGAACAAATTTTAATTTTATTTTCCCACAGTAATTTTTCAACGTTTCTTTCACTTTGAATTTTTTTTTCATTTACAATTCTAAAAAAAAAAAAAAAAAAAAAAAAAAAAAAAAAAAAAAAAAAAACATTTTCCAATAAAGATATTTGAACCCTCGACCTCCTGAATGTGAGTCCTGTACCTTACCCACTCTGCTACGAGCGCTGCCGATTAGAGAAAGTCGGTTTCTTGTACTTATCGTGCGGTTC
Organism: Copidosoma floridanum; assembly: GCF_036245765.1. Classification (NCBI taxonomy): domain Eukaryota; kingdom Metazoa; phylum Arthropoda; class Insecta; order Hymenoptera; family Encyrtidae; genus Copidosoma; species Copidosoma floridanum. The sequence continues at coordinate 920,203 of NW_028321887.1, read as the reverse complement.
GTAACTATAATATTCCATCTTTATATGCATTCACTAATGCTACATTTAATTAATGATAAATTGTGTATTTGTGTTGAAAAAAAAAAAAAAAAAAAAAAAAAAAAATTTAATTAGCATAAATATGGTAATGTAGATTAAACATAATAAGACGCGTTATTACGCATTAAATATTTGTATTTTATGCATTTGATGCATAAAATACCGACCGATTTTTATTAAACCTGAGGTTTTTTTTGGTATTACAGTAATGCTAATAATTACTGTTATAATTAAATTATTTTATAAATAGATTATTAAAATAAACATATACGATAGAGTTGCACAACGTATCAATGGTTTTTGAGATTATGAATTCGACTAACTAATTATGTTACTATGTCACATAATTATATAAATTAAAAAAAAAAAAAAAAGGAAATGAAAAAAAAAAGATTAAATTTGAAAATAAGAAAGAAATTAAATAAAGGAAATACTAAAAAATGAAAAAAAATGTAATAAAATGAAATATGAAGAAAAATAAAACAAGAAATGGAAAAAAAAAATAAAACAAGAAATAAAGAAAAAAATGAAAAAAATGTAATTAAATAAAATATGAAAAAAAAAACAAGAAATGAAAATAAAAAAAATAAAACAAGAAATAAAGAAAAAAAAACAAAATAAAATAAAAAAAAAAACAACAAACCAGGGGGGATAAATGGGTCATGGGATCCACGGTAAGAACGAAGTTCTTTAAACATGAGATGAGTATAGACACAATTTCTCAGGTAACAAGCGGGTCACCAGACCCACAGGAAGAACGAAGCTCTATAAACGTTAGTACTGCATTCATGTAGTTCACTAAACAAAAACTTGAAAAACGAATAAAAAAAAAATAAAAAAAATAGTTCAGTACTCACGATGGTTGAACTTCGTGAGTACTGTATTTATGCACGACGTTCTCACGAAGTTCAACCATCGTGAGTACTGAACTATTTTTTTTATTTTTTTTTTTTATTCGTTTTTCAAGTTTTTGTTTAGTGAACTACATGAATGCAGTACTAACGTTTATATAGCTTCGTTCTTCCTGTGGGTCTGGTGACCCCCTTGTTACCTGAGAAATTGTTTCTATACTCATCTCATGTTTAAAGAACTTCGTTCTTACCGTGGGTCCCATGACCCATTTATCCCCCCTGGTTTGTTGTTTTTGTAGTCGGTCGGTCGGTCGGTCAGTCAGTCCAATTCCTCTAGAATGTAATCTGTATATTCTGTATACATAGTAATTACAGGTATACTTCCTTGAGAAATTGGACTGACCGACTACCGACTACAAAAAAAAAACATACCCATTGTATTTAAACGTGATACGTTTTAAGAATTTAAATTTCGCGGTTTGCAAATCAAGCCACTCGGCTATATATGTATGCTACTTGTCCACTAATGTTGTATCTTGCCTTGTATCCACTAACTTGTATGTACAAGTATGATATACACACACACGCATTTAAACACATCGGGATTAGGCCATTGAAGACACTGAGGTGTGGCAGCCCATCAGCAAGTAGTAGCAGTTAGCACAGTAGCAGTGAGGCTAGCAGTGGGCAGTGTGGGTACTGGGCAGCCATTTTCTTCAACTGTCGTGTGTATAACGTAACGACGTAGGTAAATATTGACAACATCAAAGTTCTGTGTGTGTTTAAGTACAACAATAATATACGTGTGCATAGAGCAACATAGTTCTGTATTTTCACCCTTTCCTCTCTAGATCTTTCATCATAAAGAGTTAAGAAACTTGGACCCGAGGTTCGCTTGGACACAGGGCAATAAGGAATCCATCAGGTAGTTATAAAATAAAACTTTCCAAACTCTCAATACTCACTAACGCTTTTATCTTTTCCTTGAGGAGAACGCTTTTTTCAGTGTGACTGTGTAAATTTGCATTCGCACACACACTCATATATATATACAATGACTATTTTTATATATAGCTCTGACGCCTCCGGCTCTCTTGCTCTCGCAGTTCGTTCAGCAGTTGTTAAAAATTTACAATAGTCAAACAAGTTTTCTGCTTTCTCTCTCTCTCTCTCTCTTTTCCTCACGTCTTCTACGAGAGGAGTTCTTTTTCTCTCTCATTGTTGCTCTCTTCCACTTCCTGAAACCGCCTTATACTGTTCCACAATTTTTTTTTTACCTCTAAAAAAACTGACTACTCTCTATGTGTTTGCGTCCCCTATTCTCCTTTCCTGGTGTCGTCAATTACTAATTACTATATGGGTGTGGATATGTACTGTGTTGTCTAATGTTAAGTGGATAATGTGTATCTACCTTTGATCTGCAATCTATTCAAAAAAAGAACAGAAAGTAGACATCAGCAGTGAAGGCAAGAGTTGATATCAGTTAAAAAATCAGAAGTCTCAGGTATCAGACCCTGACATTTCCGGCAGAGACAGAGGTAGGGTATTAGATCTACTCTCTGAAAAAGTGTTGATTTTGAAGATGAATGAACGGTTAAACATAGTATCGATCTGTGATTTTGAATAGCATAACACGTATGTTAAATTCTTATGTCCAGGAGTTCTTAGTTGATTCGTCCCTAGGTAGTTTAACGTCATTGACGTCCTGACACATCAGCTCTGAAATGTGTATAGGCTCATGTATAACTTGTCTGTTATATATTGTTCATGTATATGGGGGGGGGGGGTATAATTATGTATCAAACAGCCCAGCTTTGACTGTTAATCAAAAGATTCATTTGTATGTAGGTATGCATAACTTATTGCCCCTATACACCTGTGTAGTATTCAACTTCATAATCATCAGGTTCATCTGCATTTTATTTTTTTTTATTTATAATTTTATTTTTAAGTATCAAAATGTCCACCATACCTTCTAAATACACAGACTTATACGAAATTCCTTTCTTCAATGCTTCTGCATCAAGTGTACTCTACCCTTCTGATTATTGATGTATGCATATTTATATTCAAGTCTAGTTTATCCTAGATACAGTATACACACATTTTAAATAGACATGGACGCAAATGTACATGCACAATGACCATACAGTGTATAAGTTCATGTAGGTGTTTAGCATGTACTATGGTTGTAGTAAAGCTTCACGTTGCTGCTTTTTTCCCCATGCTTTAAAAACGGACAATATTCAGAATAGATATGTAATTTCACTACATATTACTTTTCACTATATTCTAATTATATGTGTAACACAAGCAGCATATGAGTCAGTGAGTCATCAATTGATCGAATGAGTGAGTGCTCCACAAACATGAGACAATTCTCTACTTGTCTCTCTTTCTCTCTTCCAGAAATAAGCGCCTTTGTTCAATTATTTCTCCCTTAGATCCTTCAGGACCAAGTAACCTCTTTTAGTCATGCATCCTTGTGGGTTTTTGGAACTTCATCTATTTGTTTTGGCTTTTAACTGCCCTCTCCTCCTTTCCTTTTTTTACTTAACTTGATTCTCTGGAATTTCAAGAGATATTTAGTATAAAGATCTTGTTTCTTTAGATTATCAATTTGATTGCATCCTTTTACTTGGAACAACAGCTTATCAACTGTCCACCTAGTCGATAACAGTTCTTTGTTTGGTGAGGCAATATAGGGAGTAGTTCTCGAATTACTCTGAGAGAGAGAGAGAGAGAATCGTCCTTCAAGCAATTCTAAGTTAAAATAATACAAAATTAGCTTATAGATCTTGGTACTTATGAAAAGTGTATAAATTGACACACTAATTTTTTTTACATTGACAAAAAGGCTGTACGGTACAAGATGTCTAATAACCATAGTATGTAATGCATAAATTACCTAAAGATGAAGCTGTGAGTGAAAAGGTAGGAGACAGACTGAGAAAGAGTATTCGAAAGATGGGATGTGTTATAAGTAGACCCAAATCAGGTGATTCGGAATATCCTGGTTCAGGTATGGTCCAGAACACTCAACTCTGCACTCAATTGCTTTACAAATGCCATTTACACAATCTGTAGATTCCTATTGTTCATTTTTTTTTTTTTTTTTTTGTTAAAGCTCGCAAATGATTCTCGAATTTTTTTTTAATATACTTGTGTAAATATTGTGCACTCATAGAATCTAGAATTTGCAATCAGAAAATAATATTTCAGTTAGTTTTATAATAGTAAGTAGTTGACTTAAAATGCTTTTTTATTTTTTTTGTAATATGCAAGTATATTAAAAATTTTATACTATACATCTAATTTTTCTTTAACAATAGTTTTTTTTTAATTAATTTTAAATCAAACTTCAACATCACTATCTGGGATGTGCTAAAAAACTGAGAATACTATGTAAAATGAGTTGGTGTATAGATAAACTTTTTATTTTTATGGCAACACCAAAACATGTACAAATTTTTAAGTACTGTGGTTTATTATTGTAATCCTTAAAAAGTAAAACATTTTTCTTTCAGCCTTCCCAAAGATGTAAATATTTTGTGAAATTAAAAACATTCTTTGTTTTTGTTTGTTTTTTTTTTATTTGTTTTTTTTTTAAATCAAATTTTAACCATAGATAAACATAAACTAATCAGTGCATTAAAAAATCCCCCAACAATTCAATGAATGATGTCACTCAATGACTTTTCTATTGGAAAAGCTCTTTGACTGTTTCCATTTTTTACATACCTTTAGAATTGCATCAGTCTCTTGAATAGAGAGAGACCATTAATTTTTATAGCTACATGCACAAATCTTACGATATCAAACGATCTCTTTTAATCCTTCATCTTATCATTTTTACAGATAGGAATAACAATTATCATAGTTGAACAGAATTAAAGCACCAACACGTGAGTCAATGTTGTATACTGACACCATTTGACACGTTTGATTAACACATGATTATCAGAAGTGAAGAACCACCACTACTTTAATTACCCTTTATGCCCTTTTTCCCTGCAAATGTCTGACGTCTGAATCTTATCAGATGATACACATAATAACAGTTGATACATCTTAGTTTGTAGAATTTCTTAAAAACTATCTAATAAGGTTATTTATTAGTTAATGATTTTTATTTTCGAATGGGCTTCCTTCAATATATAGGTATACTCCTATGTAAATCTTACCTGGGCATACTAGCGCCACCACCGGCCCAGCTGTGAACTATCACTGATGTACACATTCGTATATATCTATATACAGTTCACAGCGATAGTTCACAGCTTGGCTGTTGGTGGTGCTGATAAAGAAGCGCTCTGAAGGTTGCGGTTGGCAGCAAACTTTTGACCATCGAGCCCAATGCCCATTGAGCAATGTTAATTTTAAAATCATTTATAGAAATTATTAAGTAATTTACTGTATTATTTCTTGTTAACTTACAAAGCTTTGAATTTGTATATCGAGTTAACTGAATTTTAATTTTATGTCTTAATAATTTATTTCCTTGTAATTTAAATCCCAAAAATAGAAATATTCTCCATAAGAGCTTATTATTTAAGGCCTACTAGTGCTGAGGCACATCTATACTATCAAATTCATACTGCCTATACTAAAAATTATGGTTATGAAAGTCTAGATTGTAGAGAATAAAAATTAATTAAATCGTACAAATAATGAATCACTCATAGCAGTCTAGTATACATTAACTTTTTTATTTTAAACATTGTAGGCTAAAAATTATCAGAGTAAATGTAGTTATTATCACTTCATTTAAAGATACATTTTATGTATGTTGATCAATTTGTATCTGTTTTAGAATTCATGGCAGCTATTAGAAAGAAATTAGTCATTGTTGGGGATGGTGCATGTGGTAAAACATGCTTGCTAATTGTGTTTAGCAAGGATCAGTTTCCAGAGGTGTATGTACCCACCGTTTTCGAAAACTATGTGGCTGACATCGAAGTTGATGGAAAACAGGCAAGTTATTGCTTAATCTTTAACAATTAAACATTTGGATAGAAGAATAATAACATACAACAAATATATGATAAGTAAACTGACACGACATATTGGCTATATAAATACAAAAACTGTAGCCCTCTCCAGATAAGTAAAATTATTTGCATGAGTCATTGTTGACACTGTCAGTTTATTTAATTCACTTGAAGAGGGCTGTAGAAAAAACTAAGACGTGATGTTTTAAATCAAATATCAGCTTTATTTGAATTTATATCTCCATTATCAGCTTAGCTCAATTTCAATGAGTTACGTATATATTAATAATGTCTTGTTGGATTTTTCTTGCGTAAATAGGTAGAGCTCGCCTTGTGGGATACCGCAGGTCAAGAGGACTATGACAGACTTCGTCCGCTCTCCTACCCTGACACAGATGTTATCCTCATGTGCTTCTCCATTGACAGTCCCGATTCCCTCGAGAACATTCCGGAAAAGTGGACACCAGAAGTCAAACATTTTTGCCCAAACGTACCAATCATCTTGGTTGGTAACAAAAAGGATTTGCGTAACGATCCAAGTACGATAAAAGAGCTCAGCAAAATGAAACAAGAGCCCGTTAAACCTGAAGAGGGCCGTGCCATGGCTGAAAAGATCAATGCTTTTGCCTACCTTGAGTGCTCTGCCAAAAGTAAGGAAGGTGTTAGGGAGGTCTTTGAGACAGCAACTAGAGCTGCTTTACAAGTAAGTCATCTTTTACTGCTCCTAAAACTGCGAATTAATTGTAATAATTAATCAATAACTTATAAAACTCATGACTTATGACCCTGCGAGATATTTACAATTATTTTTACTTTGTATGAAAATACTTTGAATTAATGTAAAACACAACTTCGGTATTTTGTGAAATGCTCACAGCATACTTATTTTTAATCCGTGGCATGTTTGCGTGGTATTTAATGTGGTTTTATCTTTTTTTTTTTTTTCTTATGAATATAATTTTTTGTTTGATATTAACTGATGCATATTAAAGTAATTATTTCGATAGTGTTAAGATGTAGATTAAAATTACACGAGTCAATTGAAAATCAGGATAATGTTTTTTCTAATATACTATTGTTGAAGATATGTTCTGAAAGATGTTTGTTTCAAAATGTGCTGATTTCGTGACATTTTCGTGACATTTCATGACATTTTATTCATCTAAAATTTTAACTGTCAGTATAGAGTTTTTCATACTATAGTTGAATAATATTACAGAGTAGGTAAAATAGAACACAGCCAAAGACATCATTTGCGAATTTAAGAAAACACTAATGTTAAAACTTTGTGTTATCTTTGGATTAAAAAACAAAATCTGCATATAAATAAAAATAACTTGAATTTATCATTTTCAGGTTAAGAAGAAAAAGAAGACGCGGTGTAGGCTGCTTTAAAGGATGATGTAAAATGGGCCCAATGCTGAACGGGTAAAATAAGGAATTACGGGGCTAGCTGTACCAAAAAGTTAGTCGTCATGTCAGGAGGCCCTAGCATAAACTATAAAATATCTTATCTTTATTTTTAATAGTATGAAAGCAAAAAATAAAGCAGATACGAAATGAACAACAAATAATAAAATGAATAAGGGAAATCTGGATGCCCTCAGGATAGAATAAACTAAAAAATTTCAAGAGTGTGCGTATATATATATATATATATATATATATATATACATAAACACACGCATAAAAGAGTATGTACAGTCAGTACAACTTGTGGAATTGAACTGCTGACCCTACAATGGCTATATTTACCGTTTTTTAATTAACTCTATATCATGCATATATTTAGGTTTTAAGGACCGTAACGTTTTACAATAATTTTAAAAACAATAGGATAAGATAATAAGATTCAAGGGAGAAAATAAGAACAAAAAGTTTTAAATGATCGCCTTGAGCAGCACAGTTTTCTATGCGATTTAGTCTATGTCATATTTTTCTTTAATAATTAAGAAGTATACTATTGTCATTGTCTTACGTAATGTAAACATTTTTTTTTATTAAATGAAAAAATTCAGTGATTTTTGATGAACAAATCTCGTTTATCTCTCTTTAAGTTTTAGTTTCATTTCTTTGAATGAAAAATCATTAACAAAAGTTTTTCTTTTCTAATTTAATGTGCACTAAATTTTTGAACTATACTTTCAGCTAATTGTGTTGTCTCACTCAAAATAATGTCACATTACAATAATTATAATAATTTTTATCAGAGTATAATGTCAAAAATCGTAGCAGATATGCAAAGTACATGTTTATTTAAGTTGTCAAGTAATTTAAATCTGTTTAATAATCTGTTTTGATATTAAAAAAGAATGCTTCATTGCTAATCCAGTTAAGGAAGTTTATTAAATTATTTGTAACAACGATATACTTTTTCAGTGTTTCAGTGGTGAAAATCGTTTCATACATATGACTTAAATAACCAAAGTTTGAAGAGAGAATCCTCGGCTACTGACTCATTAAAACTATTCAAATGTCTATGATAGTTAAAACGTTACATGATAAACTATTCAGTTGATGATAAAATAAGTATTGATTTTGGTTATTATAACTAAATAAAATGTCAAAGACTGAATAATTTGAGAACTTTTAATTTTTTCTTGCAAAGATTCTCCAGATGTCTGCTTTTCTGTCATGCTCTTTATGTCCTCCACGTTATGCCTTTGAATAGCGTACCGTCGTAAAAAAGCCTCATCACTTTCATCTTGAGGGGTTTGTGATAGGTATATCTTAAAAAAGTTTAAAGGATGTATAATACCCCTGTTATGATATTGTATTAGTATTTCAAATGCAAGCCAACCTCGAAGTACTTATACACAAATATGTATTTTAAAAATTCAGTACTTCATACATAACATAACTTTATTTAACTTAATAATGTAACTTCACAATGATATTCCAACTTTTGTGGTAAAATAACTTTTTAATATCAAGCACGTATACCATTTAATCAATTTTAATTTATTTGACTTGCATATTTGATCAACTTGTTGCTTTACAATCAATTTGGAATAGTTAATAACTTTGCAAATGTTTTGGTTAACCGCACCTTTTATAAATTATATTTACTTGAATTGGTAGTAAGAATACCAACGACAACAGGACTAATTAAATACTTAAAGGACATCTATTTAAGGTAGCTCCCTTGCGAAAACCTACGGAATGAAATATGTTTCATTCAATAGATTTTGATCTACTGAATCCAACAGTGTCCTTGTTTATACCCCAAGTGGAGCAAAATCTCGAGATATTTCAGCTCAAAGTTGATTAGTTTAACACGAGCTCAAATGGCTGAGCATTTAAGCATCAGCTTTACAGGCATTTCCCAACTCACAAAAAAACTTGAGCATACAAATTATGATGTACATACCATGATGTAAGTAGATAAGGTGTGTCATCGTGTCATGGCGCAACTTTCCGATGAGTCAGAGTTTCTCCAATTGTGTGCCTCATCCGAACATCGTCCATATTGGGATTTGAGCCAATCCGAATGTAGCGGTATTTCAAAAATATGAGATTGTCAATGGTTTCAAAAAGGTTTTAGCTTATATTACAATGTTAAAAGTGATACTTAAAAATTGTTGCTGAATACGAGAAAACATCATTTAACAGTTATTTCGAATAGTGATGAGACAATAAAAATAAGTTATTGCCGGATTTAAGACAAATTATTTCAAGTAAGTCATGTACATACGTATTTATGGTAAAAAAATCATCAATAAGTATATCATAATTTTTTTTTAATTAATGAACGAATTTTGGTTGATTGTGATTGTTCTCATCCGGTTATAAAAATATAAACAGCCCGCAATGCAATAACAAAAATAAATAAAAATTCAAAAATTGATAACAAATTAGCTCTACTATTAGATAATATTTTAAAGGAATCATTACTTATGTACAACAAAAGTTAAAAAATCACAGAGCTTTCAATGTTTTAAAGGCTGCTGTATTCAGTGAGGCTTCAAGCTGTACTTTTCTTTTAGTTGCACATCTGAGATTACTGCATGAGTTTAAATTATTTCCAAATTGAAATATACAGAGCATACCCTACTTACGATAGAAAAATGTTTGACTATTCATTCATTCGTGTAAAAATATTTATATATAAGCGAACACGATGGCATATTGTAAATATTAATTTATTACATCACTCAAGTTCTCAAGTAAGTGTCATGAGTGCATGTATATCTTAAAGTAAACAAAGCAGACTACATAATTCAACATGGTGGAATTATGGTGTGCGCAGGAACAGTCTCAATTTGAATCAGTTGGGTCACACACCTTATTTACTTACATCATGTGATGTACACTCAAGGCACTTTATATCTGTCGGAACGATTAGTCTACATACGGTTAATGATGTCCTATAACCTATAATATAACAAAGACATACTGTCACTTATCAGGTAATTTTTCATCGTTCTGACAAATATAAAGTGCCTTGGGTGTACTTGTAGAAAAATCTCTATTTTTCTCAATAGTGTCATGTAAAATACTGGTATTGGGTCATTTTCCAAAGATATTTACATGGTGTACTAAATACATAAGGTGGGCTCTTCAGCCACCGAACCGATCAGCCAATCAGGAGGCTTGGAACAAGCGATCTTCCATATTGGATTTTCCACCAATGAGCGTAGAGAGCGCGTTGTTCAACAACTTACAATTTATTGCTAAAAATAAATACAACTTATCTCGAAAAGCTTCGTATGTACGATTTACGTTTACGATTAGATTGCCAGAGATGAACAAAAAAACTGACTTTTGATGTTAAAATTCTCATAAAAAGATAAAAAATTGTAAAATTTGTTTACTAAAATATTTAATAAACTGTATTCATTGTATATTTTATAAATAATTAGATGATTATATAGAATTATATTTATACATAAAACAGTGCACCTAACAAATTTTAAACATATTATTTGTCGAGGAAATTTTTTACCCTGTACTCTTGTTTACGTGTAGCAGTATAGTTGAACAACGCGTTCTCTGCGCTCATTCGTGGAAAATCCAATATGGAAGATCGCTTGTTCCAAGCCTCCTGATTAGCTGATCAGTTCGGTGGCTGAAGAGCCCACCTTATGTATTTTTTACACCATGGATATTTGCCAAAAAAGACGTGAAAATTAGCTTCATGGTTGTAAATGACAGAGAAAATCACCTACACCAATCCCATTTTGTATTCTGGCTGTGTAACATATATTTTATGCCAATAAAAAAACACTTTAAGTAAGTAAGCAGCTACACCAATTATACCTATATCTACACGTTATATATATATATATATATATGTGTGTGTGTGACTAGTATGTATATAGATAGACTTGTTTGAGATTAGATTAATTCATTTATTGGCGTCGTATTGGATATACATATGCCAACTTGTTTGAGATTTTCTCTTAGCTACAGTGCGCCATCTGTCAGATCGAAGGGTCATCATACATACACAAGTGAAACTCTCCTACTTGACTAGAGCAGTAGACAAGGGAGCTACCTTAATGGCTCTAGCTATCATTATATACATGGAAAACTTTGGGCTGTGAGTAGAGAGTACATCTGGAGACTCACTTCCTTTACTAATATTTTTACTAAATACACTTGAATATAACTTCAATTCATTTTCTCACACGTGTACATTTTTTTTTTTTTTATCCCTACATAATACAAAAAGTTTAAGTGGTAAGTTTATTTCACTGCGTTTAAATCTGCGTCTTTTTAACAACGCTCATTCCTGTTAAAGAGGAACTATTACAAACTAAAAATCAAAAAATAAATTACTTTCAATCATCATTGCGTGTTTACTAATCGTTATTGAGATCGGCCCTTGAGAGCCTTCTCTCGAAACTTCGGAATCACGCCACAATGTGTAAGGATAGAAAAGCTGGTGGCGCTGACAGTCATGAGCCTTCTCTCAATCTCTTCTTGTGTTCGGTGTAATCCGCAATCGCCGCCAGCAGTTACATACGTAAGACGTGACAACGTTGCGTGGTTGAGGGCGCTACTGTCGATTTACTGGTGATGTGATCCGCAATCCCGCCAGCAGTAAAGCAGACGACGTCAGTCTACTTGGTCTTTTTCGTGACATTTTTGCTGTGGTCCCGCGCAATCCCGCCAGCAGTAAAGCTGTCATTTCTATTTTTGCTGTGATCCCGCGCAATTCCGCCAGCAGTAAAGCTGTTATTTCCATTTTTGTTTTTGGCACTTGAAACTATTTTTTTTGGTCTGCGTGTTTGTTTACGTCTAGCACAATATGCTTTGTTTACATTCAGAAAATGTCACGAAAAAGAGCAAGTAGACTGACGTCGTCTGCTTTACTGCTGGCGGGATTGCGGATCACATCACCAGTAAATCGACAGTAGCGCCCCCAACCACGCAACGTTGTCACGTCTTACATATGTAACTGCTGGCGGCGATTGCGGATTACACCCGTTGTCGTGTTTGAAACTCACCACTTTAATTTTATATTATAGAGATTAACCTAGGACAGTGGCGCTACGCCACCCTGAAGGTTGAAAGCTGAACCAATTCTACTACTAAGTATGTAGTTCAAACGGTATTGGCGGCGAACAGTAGTAAACAAAAACATCAATTATTTTCATCTTAAAATGAGTAAGCAAAAGCCCCAGCGCTTTCCTTGTAGGGTGTCTAGCTGCGATGATAATTCAAGTGTAAATGAAATTATTTTTCATAGTATATTTAAAGATAATAGATCAAGACATATAACATAAACAAAAAAGCCACTACTTCAACATTTTTTTGCATAGTTGGATCGAATTAGCTGAAATGTCGATAATTTTTCATGAAATTCAGACTAGCTCGAAAAAATATGTTATAGAGAATTAAACAATGTCAATTGATTGTAATAAAATCAAACAAAAAATATTTTCTGCTCAGGCTTCAAAAAAATGGCAAAAATGGTAAAACACGGTTTTTAGCGTCGAAAATGAACAATAAGCCTTAAAATAAAAAATAAAATATATAGGAGTATGCATGGCAAAAAGACGAACATAATGAGCTCCGGTCAATCCCAATTGGTCCAGTGTTTTCCCCACAAAATGCAAAACACCTCGTTTTTTGAGCCAATATTAAAAATGAATAACTCTCTTTCGCATAATCATTAGGAGCTGAAATTTGGTCGAGTTGTAGCTTTGGTAGTCTTTAACAACCACACAAAATTTCAGCAAGATCGGATCGATAGTTTTTGCAAACCGCAACTAAATGCAAAAAAAGGTACTTTGGAAAAAGGGCCTAAAAAAAGTTGTTTACAACGTTAGATGCAACTTTTTTGCGGGATTGTATCGTTTAATACTTAATCTACAATTTACCGAAGTATCAAATTTATTTACAGTGTGGAAGTTGGTTATATCGTTCCCAAGATATCGTTATTTTTAAGAGCACTTGCAGTTTAACCGCACTCGGTCGATAACACCGGAGTCGAGGTTGAGAAAGTGGACGTGATTTATGCATCGGCGGCTACGGCGGCTCATTGCCCCTCACGCGCCGTACCGCCGTGCGCAAAAAATGCCCGTTAGGTTTATCATTTTTTAAACAACTTCCACACGGTAAAAAAATTGTATACTTTGGTAAATTGTAGATGAAGTATTAAACAATACATTCCAGCAAAAAAATTGCATCTAACGTTGTAAACAACTTTTTTAGGCCCTTTTGCCAAAGTACCTTTTTTTGCATTTAGTTGCGGTTTGCAAAAAATATTGATCCGATCTTGCTGAAATTTTGTGTAGTTGTTAAAGACTACTAGAGCTATAAGTCAGTCAAATTTTAGCTCTTAATGATTATGCGAAAGAGAGTTATTCATTTTTTAAATATTGGCTCAAAAAACGAGGTGTTTTGCATTTTGCGGGGAAACCACTGGACCAATTGGGATCGACCGGAGCTCATTATGTTCGTCTTTTTGCCACGCATACTCCTATATTTTTATTTTTTATTTTAAGGCTTATTGTTCATTATCGACGATAAAAACCATGTTTTACCATTTTTGCCATTTTTTTGAAGCCTGAGCGGAAAAAATTTTTTGTTCGATTTTATAACAATGGATTGGCATTGTTTAATTCTCTACAACATATTTTTTTCGAGCTAGTCTGAATTTCCATTGCCGAAAACTTAATTCGATCCCACTAGTAGGGAACATTTCAGGAAAGACAACCACTTTTGAAGTCGTATAATTATAATTTAATGTATATTTTATGTGAAAATTAATGTCTTTTAGGGTCAGACATTGTTCACATTTTATAATCTATATACCTTAAAAATGTCCTAAGACACCTACAATATGCTCACAGCTTCCTTCAGAATCAGTTGAGCAAGAACAGCTACAATAATATAATTACTTTCTCTCAGAGCTTATACGGCTCATTTCCAGCTCATGTGATTTACCAAACAAGTCATTCGATTTCAAACAAAAACAAACCACATTTTTATAACGATGTTTTTAATTTTACGGCGCAATAAAAGATGTGCTTTTCATTTACTACATTTTTCCCTTTAACGTATTTACTAGATTCTTCATCTACATAATTAAATAAATTAAATAAAATTATGAAATACCTAACTCATGTTTGGGTTCTATTCTCTATTCGCGCGTCTACAGTTTGAACTATCCTTCGCTGTGAGCAAGTCCTTGGAGGGGGTAAAAAAAGGCGATATAAGAGCCCATGGTGAGAGAAATGTGCAAAAATTCAGGACTCTTGAGGACTCATACCATTATTGATTGTGTGTAATTGAGTTTTTCAATATTTCGAATCACCGTAGGTAAATATAATTATTATCATGATAAACTCATGGTTCACAGCTTTTTTATTGAAAAGATATTTAATGTAGTTTTCAATCATACAAATGGTAGTTAATAAAGTAAAGCTAGTGGAGATGTCACTTACGTCATACCTGCGTAACTTTACGGTCGAGATGAGTTTGTTCTGCTTCGATACTACGATTCGAGGTTATGTTACTGGCTTTAGTGGCGTTTTTGTTTTAATAATTTAGATGTCAGTGTAACTTTTTGTTTTAACATTGTACATAACAGACAACTAGGATATTCAGAAGTATTAAAGTTATTGTTGCTTTCACGTTTTCTGTCGTGATAAATCTGTAAACTTGTGATATTTGCTACTTATAAAGTCCTGAAATTACGCACCGTTTCACCATCAGATGACGCCAATACACTTTTGCACACAGCGAATACTTATAGTAGTAGAATTGGTTCAGCTTCCAACCATCAGGGCGGCACTACTTGTCCCTTCACACCGCGAATAGTGGGTACAAGGTACAATGAGCGGAAGATATCTCGCACAAAACTAGACTGGTGGATACCTACCCTCCTGACAAATCTCACCCGAGATCTCATCTGATATCTCGTGTGATTTCTCACCTGAGATCTCATGCCAAATTTTCATCTGAGATCTCAGGTAAGATTTCTAAAAGAAAAATAAATAAAAAATTTTGTGCAACGATTATAATTTATACAATAATAGAATGATTACCTAAAATATCAATAGTTATGAGAAAAAAAAAAAAAAAATTCACCTGACATGGGCTACGAACTCGAGCCCCCAGTTTATCAGGCAAGCATCTTACTGCTTGGCCAGAGTGAATGAGATACTACTTCGACAATTTACGTCTATATAAAGTGTGAGTACCATGTGTTATTGTTTTTCTTATTCACAACTAAATCATACAATTATTATGAGATATAACTTTTCCCAATCTTAATTCTGATAGTTAACCAACTAGATAATATTCAGGAACATTATTTTCTTCACCAACAATATTTTCTCTCTTAAAGTTACTCTTGAGGGGGCTTAAATTTATATCCAAGTAAGGCATACGTTTTTAATAATTATTATAAATGTTTATATACATGTACTAATAAAGAAAAACTACAATATAAAACAGGGGGACTTGATGTGTTGTGAATAAATTATTTAAAAAAAATCCAAGTTGCTTGCGTGTATATTACTTTATTTTTAAAAAACACTTATAAAAGTTGGAAATCCTTAAAGCTATTCATGTTATTCCAACTTTTCAAACTTATTGTACTCCTTGAAGAATTTCAGATATACACGGAGGAGAAAATCATGGAGCAAACGCATAGCGGCGATGGAAGTGCCCCCCCCCCTTTTTTGAACCTATGTGATTAGCTCATGACATGTGTGCTTTCAACGCATGTAAGCTATAGCCCACAAGCATAAGCGCTAAGCACGGAGCAAACGCATAAAGGCACTGGCTTTTTTTCCATCGTGCTTATGCATTTTCGGGAGAGAGGAGATACCGTCCTATTAGATCCTAGGAGATACCACGTGAGTGCCACAATAAATCTGTGATGTATCAAATCTGTCGAAACTGTCGTAATAAGGTAAAATATTGATAAGCTTAAGCTTAAGCTTTCAAGGCTTCCTATGAACATGTTTAATATATCACCTATACCCACTCATGATAGAAATAGTGCAGTCGGAAGGAATCTTTCTTTTGGATCCGAAGATATCGGGTTCGCGCCAGCATGCGTGCATTTTTTTTTTTTTTTTTATATTTTTTGTCTTGATACTTCATCACATTGCATTAATAATATGTATAAAATTAAATTTTAAATAAATATGATATTTTAATCACGTAAAACTGTTACGAATCGAAACATGGAACTTAACTAACACCTACCGACTAATTTTTTTAAACGTAACTTTTGCTTGAACCCTCTTGTCATTAATTTTTTATAGAAATTGTTTGCTATTTTTTTTGCAAATTTACACACCCCATCTGTTGCTTGACCTCTTGTAACTGTTTTTCAAATATTATCAATTATTAATTTTTGTTTCATTTTTTTTCTTTATTTCTAAAATATACATCTTCCATTATATCGATACGCAGCGTTTCTCAATTACTTGTATATTAATAACAATAATAAATATAATTGAAAGTCTAACTTTTTTGTAGGAAAAGAATATAAAAGAATTATTATTACTTATTAATTAATTAAAATTTATGAAATATGAATTATGTATAATACGTACATCAAATGTAAAAGTAATTGTAGTTGTGCAGGTTGTTTGCCTTTTTTTCCCTTTAAGTAATTGTAAATTGCTTTGTAGAGCCCTTATTAATTAAAAAATGAATGTCTTAATGTAGACGTATTTTTAAATTTTGATTTTTTATTTTACAATTTGATCTAAAAATATGAATCTACAGAATTTTATGAAATCATGCATCATAAAAAAATTTCATTGAAGTATATATAAATTATATAGTACTTTGAGACAAGCAGGTTAATTATTGTAAAATGTTTTTGGAGCATTTTAAAATTAAAAAACATTAATGTCTTCTTTTTCACATAATTGAGTGGAAACATGTAAATCAGGTGAGTGTACTTATCATTTCGCACACTTCGTTTTCTTAATTCTTAAGCTTTTTTTCTAATAATTTTATGATTATTTCTATTATTGTTTTTCATGGAAAGAAAGCAAACTCTCTAATTCAAAACACGGTGAGATCCAGAGGGTTGAGGCTCTATTTTGAAAAGATGCGCCTTTCTGTCCACTGGAATGCAACAGTTGAGCTTTACTTTTTTTCCCTCTTTTCTCCTCAAATCAACCTCAGAGTACGTTGACTTTTGCTCGCAAGTTGTGTGTACTGGAAGGTAGTAATTCGCTGGTTTAAAAAAAAAATTTTTTTTCTCCTTTCAACACTTTCTCGAAATTTTTTTTTTGCATACAGAAAAGCCGATCATAAAACACGATTCTCGATTGTGTAGTGCTTCAATTCGAGATGTAACATGTTTTGGTTTTATAATTAGAGTGAGAAAAGCAGGATATAAATCAAATTTTCCAAGGAAGAGAAAAAAAAGCGAGAGGTTGAAAATTTTTTTAGTTTCGCCAAACATAATATTCGGAAAAGTAGACGAATCGTCAGAGGCTTCCTATGATACAACATGTATAACATTTTAACGTTATAAAAGTACACTTATAGTAGTGCAATACGTAGCGCATAAGGGAGTGGCTTTGGCTCGTTACAATAAACGAGAGCAACCTAAGAAACATATGCTTTTTAAAAAATTTGTAGCTCTGTCAAAGCTCCCACCAGGCCTAATTACAACAGGCTTCCGCCTTTTAAGCGAGGAATGCCGCAAGATGTACGGGTTGCAGTTCGAAGAGTTTTTAATTTACTTTGAAGAGCAGTGGATAAAAATCACTGGCTGCGATAGAATAAGTGTGTACCGAAAGGAGCTTCGGACGAACAATCACCAAGAGTCATATCACAAGGCACTAAATAATCTTATTGGAGGTTCTCCCTCCCTTACGCGGTTTTTAAGTAAGTGGTGGTATATCAAATATATATAAAATTGCTAGTTTAAAATAGTGGCACATTAATCTAACTGTTGCAGCACGTTTCTATAACATAGAGCTAAAACTAGTTTTACCACAAAATAGCCTCATGAGGCCTGAAGGGCCCTGGAATTCAAATTTCTTTCGTTCACTTATTTCAGCTTAATAACTAGAGACATGATTGCAACCTACAAAAGGAAAACCCAAAGAAATCTCGAAATAATTTTACGATACAGCTTTACATATTTTAAAAATAACAATAACATTCTAGTCGGCACGAAGCTTTTACAAAGAGTAGTACAGATTTTTCATCGGTTATCAAGTGTGGCAGCCGTAGTCTACCCTAAAAAAAAATATAAATATTGAATGAATTAAAGTAAGGAAATAAAAAAATTAATCCCAGGTCTGATTAATCCCACATAAATTCAGCTCTCCAATGTAATATCCGCTAATTATTAAATTTCAGATAAGCTACTCGAGTACGTGATTGGCAAAAAAATTGATTTTGAATCAAATGAGTTTGATAGACAGATTGGTGTATTAGATACTAAACATGAAACAGATATTCTGTTGTGCCAGCTGTGGGACGATCTTGATGTTCAAAAAATATCCATCATGCAGTTCCTCGAAAAGTGCGCAAATATTAAGCAAGATCCTATTACATGTAATTAGTGCACTTATACTTAAGCTTTACATTATTTTTAAAAAACATATTAATACTATACGTAATTTTCAGATGATGATTTTGACATGTTCAAAAATTCTGAGGACACAAATTTACCTGTAGAGCATAAAAATGACAAGATAACAAACACGCAAAATACGGTTAAAGTAACAGATTTGTGTAATGCTCCTATCATTGTTTTGCGACAAAACGCTTCAACTGATGAACTAAAGGTCGCCGTGCAAATTATTACTAAAGAGAAACTGAGTGACAATTCAATGTACTTTATCAATAAATAATTAAGTAAACTAATTAATAATTCATTTCTTTGTAATTATTGGGTGAGATTAAAAATAATTTTCTGTGACTATAATTATATAATCTTTTTTTTTTTTATCTCTATGAATGTAGTAGAGTAATGGAAATGATAATTAAAAAAAAAAATTGCTCCCACTCTGTCGCAAACCCGATAACTCCTGATTTAAAAAAAAAATGCGCTACTTATTGTGCTACTGTAAAAGTACTTTTGGAACGTTAAAATGTTATACATGTTGTATCATAGGAAGCCTCTGATGATTCATTGACTTTCAATTATATTTATTATTGTTATTATTATACAAGTAATTGAGAAACGCTGCGTGTCGATGTAATGGAAGATGTATATTTTAGAAATAAAGAAAAAAAATGAAACAAAAATTAATAATTGATAATATTTGAAAAACAGTTACAAGAGGTCAAGCAACAGATGGGGTGTGTAAATTTGCAAAAAAATAGCAAACAATTTCTATAAAAAATTAATGACAAGAGGGTTCAAGTAAAAGTTACGTTTAAAAAAATTAGTCGGTAGGTGTTAGTTAAGTTCCATGTTTCGATTCATAACAGTTTTACGTGATTAAAATATTATATTTATTTAAAATTTAATTTTGTACATATTATTAATACAATGTGATGAAGTATCAAGACAAAAAATATAAAAAAAAAAAAAAAAATGCACGCATGCTGGCGCGAACCCGATATCTTCGGATCCAAAAGAAAGATTCCTTCCGACTGCACTATTTCTATCATGAGTGGGTATAGGTGATATATTAAACATGTTCATAGGAAGCCTTGAAAGCTTAAGATTAAGCTTATCAATATTTTACCTTATTAAGACAGTTTCGACAGATTTGATACATCACAGATTTATTGTGGCACTCACGTGGTACAGTTAAATATTAAAAATTTTTTAAGATTGAAATTTCAAACGATTGTGTTAACTGAATATTTTTATTCCGCGGGTGTTTTTTTTATCGTAGCACGAGAGGGAGATTTTCCCGGTTTTTTGCCAGAGACGTTACGATGTATGGATCAGTTAAAAATTTTCATCGGGTTATAGGCACTTGCGTTATAAATAAATCTTTTATTATTAAATAGAGTAGCCAGTAAGTGCCTCGGGTCATCGGGTGATTGGCGCTTGTATTATAATTATTCAATAATTTATTATTTAATAGAGTAGCCAGTAAGCGCCCCGGCTCATCGGGTTATAGGCGCTTGCGTTATAAATAAATATTTTATTATTAAATAGAGTAGCCCGTAAGCGCCCCGGGTCATCGGGTTATAGTCGCTTGCGTTATGAATAAATATTTTATTACTAAATAGAGTAGCCAGTAAGCGCCCAAGGTCATCAGGTGATTGGCGCTTGTATTATTATTATTCAATAGAGTAGCCAGTAAGCGCCCCAGGTCATTAGGATAAAGTTCTTGGGTTATTGTGGAATTGGGCGTATAGGATACTTCGGATATTTGAATTTCCCGCTTGTAGTGGGTTACTAGATTTTTCGTAACCAACTTCACGTGGGTATGACGGATGTCAGCCACGCTGACCTACGCTGACAACCACTGTTGGATGCTGCCAACTTAAAATAAATTTTGAGGGTATGACGGATGTCATGTACCCCAATAGACCAAAAGCTGAAGCCCGAGGGTAGTCGAAAACGCAAATCAGCTGCCACTCATCAGAATTGAGAAAAACTACTTATGACTTGTAGAGATCCGAAATATTTTTGTCATATTTCATTTTGGTAAAGAGTTATTTATGAAGTAATCATAGTAGTGCCATATGGTTTATTTTATAAACCAACCGCAACTTAGACCACTGGATAAAATATGATAAGTTGTCTCGTAGAAATGCCGTTCGCGACGAGATTAGAATTTATCTTCTACCCAAAAATCGACCATCAAAAATGTAAGTATTGTAATTTTATCTACAATCTTATGTACAACACAGTATTTATTATGATTATTATAGATAAGATCAGCGTTATAAGATCGGTATGGAAAGATCATTTCCCCACTTAAATTGAATCCGAAAATTTATGGAACTTTAATGTTGGATAAAAATTATTGTAAAAAAATCAATTGACAAAGTTGTGGCTTAGTTTTAGTATTTTGCAGGAGATCTATTTTTTTGAAAGTCGATTTTTGGGCAAAACATAAATTCTAATTTTGTCGCAAACGGCACTTCTAGTTCACAACTTTTTATTTTCTATCCGTTGGTCTAAGTTGCGGCTGATTCATAAAATAGACTATATGGTACCACTATAATAACAACCAGGGAGGGATGGCCAAGACGCCAAGTACAAAAACGGTTTTAGAAAAGGTAAGTTGTCTACGCGTAGAAGACACGTCAAATACTGTGAAGAATTTCAAGGTTTTTCTACATAGTACTCAACATAGAGTTTTCGACACTGACACAACCTTAATTTCAAGTACAGGCACGCAAATTCAAGTCTACTCAGTAAATGGCTATCAAACTTGTAGGAAATTTAAATTGGCTATATGGAGCAGGACAAAAATTCCCAGATAACTTGAACAAAATTTCATACACCACAACTTAATAAATTAATTCCAAGCTATTTAACCTATAACCCGCCCATGGGCAGTCTCGCAAGCTTTAATAATCAATAAAATACATTAAATAATGCAAGCGCCAATCACCACACAACCCAGAGCGCTTACTGGTTGCTTTGTTAATTAATAAAATAAATTAAATAACGCAAGCGCCCATCACCGCACAATCCAGGGCGCTTAACTGGATGCTTTATTTAATAACAAAATAAATAAAAGATCGCAAGTACCAATCACCACGAAACTTATAGTGCTTAGTGGTTGCTTTGTTAATTAATAAAATAAATCAAGTAACGGAAGTGCCAATCACTGTACAACAAGGGGCACTTACTGGTCATTTTGAAAATTAATAAAATTTGTTAGGTAAGAACGCGAGTGCTCATCACCAGACCATCCAGGGCACTCACTGGTCACTACTGGTTGCGCTTGATTTAGTATTTGATGCTTTTTAATAATAAATAATTCGACCAGTTAGCACCCCGGGTTGTCTGGTGATTAGCGCTTGCGTTATTTTATTTACTCTATCAATAAACAAAGCAACCAGTAAGCACCCCGAGTTGTGCGGTGATTTGCGCTTGTGGTATTTAATGTATTTTATTAATTATTAAAGCTCGTGAGACTTCTATTGGGTGAGTTAAGTTATTGGGTTGAATAGCTTGACCAATAACGTGACCACTACAACTCGCTCGATCACCTGATCGTACCTCTCTCTCACTCTAGTATAGGCTGTAATGGGAGCTATTTTGTCAGTCTGCAGACTACCAGACTCCATGTAATCCTACCCTAAGATACTGTAACATCAGTGTATCCACATTAATTTTTTTTCCTCTTGCTTCAAATCTTTCCATGCCGATTTTAAAATACAAAACGCCGGGACCAATGTGCATCTGCAAAGAGGTGAATCACCTACAAGAATGCTCGTAGCTAAGGTACTACGACCATGCATGACTCACTTACATGCACGCTGGCCCACGCTGACCGGAAATGCAAAATAAAATATTTTTCTACAACCATAGATATGTGGCGCCTTCGACCATCGTCAAGGCACACACAGGCGGTCGACGCAAGCAGCAGCTGAAGCCACGCGAGGTCTTCGCGCTGTCCACGCCGAGCGGCGCTGCCGCCGCCTTCCCTAGCCACCAAGCAGCTACCTAGTGTGGCGCGAGCCCAGTCCGAGCTCGACCCTCGCATGAGCCGCATTCGCGCACGCTCACGCTCGCAGCCTCCGCTGCCGTCACAGCTCTCGACACTTCGCCGTACCATTTCACCTGTTATTATTTGTATGCTAATAAAGCGCCATTTTTACCATACACGTGAGTGAGCATCATTAAGCGCCTTCCCTCGCCTTTAACTTCCTCGAGCGCCGGGACACGCTCAGCTGATCCCAACAGTGGTGACCCCGCCTGAAAAAGTTTCGAGGTGAGCTAAACAATCGCGTTTTTTTTCTTCGCCATCTTTTCTTTTTTCGGCGAGCAAGGCGACTCATCTCGCTCACGCCTTGCAGTGCGCGTGCTTTGTCCGGCCCGCCGCCATTTTTTTTAGCAAAAGCCCGCGCGCTCGCTTGCGTTCGTGGAACACGGCCATCGTCAACTCGGGCGACGCTACGAGCCACGCGCTAACGTGCCCGCACTCTCTCTCTCGCTCTCGTGGACCGTTTAAAAAAAAAAAAAAAAAAAAGACAAGGACAAAGACAGAGTAAGAGGTTGTGTGACAGTGCTGTGCAGTGCAGTTTCTTTTTCCACTCGTCTTGCCGTCGGCACTTGCCATGGTCAACAACGACAATGGTGTAAGTCCCCCCGGCGACAATCCTACTGGAGGCGCGAGCCCCACGGGTGATGACACTAACCCCGTGATGTCGGTCGCACCTCTTTGCCTCCCGCCTTTCTGGAAGGCCAACCCGACCGTGTGGTTTATCCGGATCGAGGCGGCCTTCAACAACCACAGGATCCGCGCGGACTCAAGCAAATTCGACTACGTCGTCGCTGCCTTGGATGACGCCACGGTGCAGGAAATCGCCGACGTCCTCATGGCACCCCCAGCTGAGGGCAAGTACGATTTCCTTAAGGCCGAAATTCTGAAGCGCATGACAGACACGGCCGATCAGCGTCTCCGCAAGCTGCTCACGCAGCTCGAGCTAGGCTACCAGAAGCCGTCACAGCTCCTGCGTCGCATGAAAGCTCTCGCGGGTACCGCGGTCATCGACGATGCCATCAGGATCCGGTGGTTCGACCTCCTGCCGCCGTCCGTGGCACGCTCCCTCCGGGTCGTCAAATCAACCCCGCTGGAGGAGCTGGCGTCTCTGGCCGACGAGCTAATCCAAGACTACCCGCACGTCGCCGCGGTTCACCTTGAAGCGACCAAGCTTCAGACGGCTGGTCAGTCTTCTGCGCCGACCGTGGAGTCCCTGGCCAAGGAGATGGCGTCGCTGCGTCAGTCCATCGCGCAGCTCCTCAACATCGCTAAGCGGCAACCGGAAGGCCAGCAACGTGGCCGTTCAACCACGCAGTCGCAAGGCGGCCCCCGAAGCAGGTCAAACACGCTAAACCGAGACCCCAACGACCCGTGGTGCTGGTACCATCGCACCCTGGAGAACAACGCTCGCAACTGCAGGCCACCCTGCAACTTCACCCCGTCGAACCAGGGAAACGAGTAGTGCCGCCTCCGTATCAGGCGGCGGAAGTCGGCGCTACTCCCCCTGCAGAAAATCGCCTCCATGTGTCCGACAAAACTTCAACAATAAGGTTTCTCGTCGACTCCGGATCAGTCGTTTCTCTGCTCCCAGCTTCCCTGTTCAAGAAGCCACCAGCTCGCGACTCTCTTACGCTCACCGCTGCTAACGCCTCGGCGATCTCCACGTATGGCACACACCGTGCCGAGGTCAACCTAGGCCTGCGCCGAGCCTTTGTCTGGTCCTTCATCGTCGCCGACGTCCAGACGGCCATTCTGGGAGCGGACTTCCTCACGCACTTCAGCCTGCTGATCGACCTCAAAGGAAAGCAGCTCCTCGACGCCACGACCGGGCTTTCCAACAAGGGTTTTGCGGCCCTCACAACCGGCCACAGCGTCTCCGTCGTCCAGCAGGTCGAGATTCCGACAGGACTCCTCTGTCAACGCTACCAAGACCTCGTGCGGGAGTTCAACGACCTAACGCTGGTTGACGGATCGGCAGCAGACCTGCCCGATCTCCCAGTGCTTCACCGCATTCACACGAACGGCCCCCCGGTCTTCGAGCGCCCTCGGAGACTCATCGGCCCTCGTCTCGACGCCGCCAAGGACGAGTTCAGCCGTCTCATGGCCCAGGGCATCATCCGGCCCTCTTCCAGCCAGTGGGCAAGCCCGATCCACCTGGTTCCGAAGCCCGACGGTTCCTGGCGCGTCACCGGCGATTACAGGCGACTGAACAGCTGCACGACGCCCGACCGCTACCCACTCCCGATCGTCGAGGACCTTCTCCAGGAGCTGCAGGGATCGGTATTCTCGGTAATTGACTTAAAAAAAGCCTTTTACCAGATCCCCATCGCCGAAGAAGACATCCCGAAGACCGCAGTGACGACTCCCTTTGGACTCTTCGAGTTCACTCGTTCTTCTCTTGGTCAACGCAACGCCGCCCAGTCTCTCCAGAGGACGATGGACCATCTTCTCCGGGACCTGCCCTTTGCTAGGGCCTACCTAGACGATATCATCGTCGCCTCCGAGGACAACGAGTCACACCTGGTGCACCTCCGTCGCCTCTTCGAGTCCCTGCGCTACGCTGGGCTCCGCATCAACCCAGACAAGTGTGTCTTGGGGCAGACCGAGGTCACCTATCTCGGCTGGACGGTATCCAGCCATGGCTTCAAACCTCCGCCACTCAAGGTCGAGGCCATCAAAGAGTTTCCGCGCCCGCAGACCTCCACCGAGCTGCGTCGGTACATGGGACTCTTCAACTATTACCGCCGCTGTGTCCCTGGGGCAGCCAACATCTTAGCGCCACTCAACGACCTTCTCCAGGGCCTGCCGCCCAGGAAAAAGAAGGTTGAGTTGACCTGGACGCTGGATGCAGAAGCTGCGTTTGCTCGCAGTAAGCAAGCCATCGCTGATGCCACGACAACGACGTTCCTGCGACCCGACGCTCCGCTGGCCCTTCGCACGGACGCTTCCGACACGGCAATCGGAGCAGTCCTTGAGCAGCAGGACTCCAAGGGCACATGGGCTCCCCTTGCTTTCTTTTCTAGAAAGCTCGACAACACCGAGAAACGCTACAGCACCTACGATCGAGAGCTTCTAGCCATCTACGCAGCCCTGAAAAACCTGCAGTGAATCCTCGAAGGCAGGTCCTTCACGATCTTCACCGACCATAAGCCCTTGGTCTTCGCAGCGGCGCAGCGCTCGGACAAGGCCTCGCCCAGGCAAGCCCGTCAGCTGGATTTCATACTCCAGTTCAACACGAGTCTAGTCCACGTGAAGGGCGACGATAACGTGGTGGCCGACGCTCTCTCACGCGTCGCCACCATCTCCATGCCTGCCCAACTCAGCGCGAAGATCATCGCCGAAGCTCAGGCCGAGGACCAGGAAGCCGAACATGTCTCTACTCCCTCGAGTCTCAACCTGCAGACCCTCTCGATCGACGACTGCTCCGTCCTCTGCGACACGTCCATGGGAGTCGTCCGGCCTTATCTCCCACGGGCTCTTCGACGCACAGCATTCGAGCTTCTCCATGGTCTCGCTCACCCGAGCGTAAAGGCCACGACCCGTCTTGTCGCTTCCAAGTATGTCTGGCCAGGCATGCGTAAGGAAGTTAGCCGTTGGGCGCGCACATGCGAGCCCTGCCAGCGGTCCAAGATCCACCGGCACAACAGGTCCGCCCTAGGCTCCTTTGAGGTCCCCGAGGAGCGCTTCCAGCATCTCCACATCGACATCATCAAGCTGCCTCCGTGTCAGGGTTATACCTACTGCCTGACCATCATCGACCGGTTCACCCGATGGCCAGAAGCCATCCCCCTGCCCGACCAACAGGCATCAACCATCGCCAAGGCTCTCGTCGACAGGTGGGTTAGCCTCTACGGCACGCCACTCATGATAACAACGGACCAGGGCGCCCAGTTCGAGTCCGCCCTGTTCTCGGAGCTCACAAAGCTCCTCGGCGCCAAAAGGGTGCACACCACGCCATACCACCCTCAGTCCAACGGCATGGTGGAACGGACCCACCGCACCATCAAGGCCGCCCTCATGTGCGACCCCGGGACCCCATGGCCTGACCGACTACCGTTGGTCCTTCTGGGGCTCCGAACCGCCTACAAGGAGGACCTGCAAGCCTCTCCGGCCGAGATGCTCTACGGCACTACGCTCAGAGTGCTCGGGGACTTCTTCTTTACGGAGAACCAGCCCGTCGCAAGCCCTGCCACCTTCGTAGAAGGTCTCCGCCGACTCGCCCAGTCCATCAAGGCTGCGCCGGCTTCGAGACACGCAGCTGAGAACACCCCGTTCTTCTTCAAAGACTTGCGGACGTGCTCCCACGTTTTTAAGAGGGTTGACGCCATCCGCAAGCCCCTCCAGCCTCCGTACACGGGCCCTCACCGGGTCATTCGCCGGGTCGATGACAAGACCTACGTCATTAATGTCAACGGCTCTCATCGCACGGTCTCCACGGACGCCCTAAAGCCGGCCTACGTCGAGGCCACTGACTCTTCCTCCTTAGGGAGCCAGCCGACCAACCCTCCCAACGCGCCTCCTGCGGACTCCTCGCCGACACCAAAGCCCCCCGCGGCGACTCCTGGGACAGCCCCCAAAGACGCCCCCCCTAAGAAGCAGGTATCATTCGGCCCGTTCCCCACGGACCTCTCTGGGGAGGGAGTGGTTGTGGCGCCTTCGACCATCGTCAAGGCACACACAGGCGGTCGACGCAAGCAGCAGCTGAAGCCACGCGAGGTCTTCGCGCTGTCCACGCCGAGCGGCGCTGCCGCCGCCTTCCCTAGCCACCAAGCAGCTACCTAGTGTGGCGCGAGCCCAGTCCGAGCTCGACCCTCGCATGAGCCGCATTCGCGCACGCTCACGCTCGCAGCCTCCGCTGCCGTCACAGCTCTCGACACTTCGCCGTACCATTTCACCTGTTATTATTTGTATGCTAATAAAGCGCCATTTTTACCATACACGTGAGTGAGCATCATTAAGCGCCTTCCCTCGCTTTCAACTTCCTCGAGCGCCGGGACACGCTCAGCTGATCCCAACAGATACGAAAGTTTAACTGCGAACAGTTAAACTGAAATATTAAATTCAGATATAATGTTAGATAAACATAAGGTTGAACATTAGGATAGTTTAGAATTAATGCATAGAAATAAGCGAAAATATTATTACAAGCCAGAATCATCACAAACAACTAGTACGTACTACATTACTAGCAAACAACTACATTACATATTAACTATAACAAATTTGGTACACAACTTTAGTAACCTTCAAAGAACTATCCGATTTTTACCATTCAAGTTAGCAAACTCATAATTCACAGAGTAACCATTTTTTCATCGAATTAATAATTTCATAAACATACTGCAATAGTCCAATTTGTAATCTAGTTGATTGCTAACACCTTTTCCCGAATGTAAAGGAAAAACAGAAAATAACCCTTCCCTTTTTCGTGACTCGGAGAGAGAGTCCGTATGCCTGCCTCCAATAGGGGTAACAGAGTCCTGATTCCCCACGGTACCACGAGACGACTCCCTCTCCAACTACTAGCAGCAGAAAAACATGTTTACCAAAATTATACCAAAATTTCGCATTATTTTCGTAACATTATAAACATTCAAACTAGCGGTAAAACAAATTATGTTAACTCACAACAAGCAAAGCACTAGTATTCTAACAACTGCTATTCTTATTATCATTATTATGATTATTATTATTGTTATTATTATTATTATTATTATTATTATTATTATTGTTACTACTATTATTATAAATACCACCGCTAATTATAAGTTAGTACGGCCGCAGCCACCGTTTTGGCGCTTCAGTAGTAGTATTAACTAACAACTCACCAATCGTTTGTTCACCCTAGCATCAACCGAATTGTTAAGCGATTTTTACCGCTCTTTTTGCAATGAACTTAGCTGAACGAACAACCAATGTGTAGCATTAGTAAATATTAACAATACCTGGTCGTAATGTTAAGATTAAAATATATTGAAATTCTGTCAACTTTTGATGTAAAAGAGAAAGGAAGGGCATGAGTAAGTGAATCACCTTCCGTTCTCTTGACGCATAAAAGAGAACAAGCCGGATGTGAGATGTGCCAATTTCTGAGTGGCTAAACTAGAGCAGTTCTAGCCAATTAGATTTTCGGCTATTGTCTTTTCTTCAAAATTTTCCCCCGGCAAGTTTTCCTGCGTTTTTGAGCCAGCGCGTGACCGAGGTCCGCTTCTCGCAATAAAAAGGCCCGTAGGCCCAGAGGAAAATCAGTTTGCAGTTCGTAGTTCAGAGTTTGACTCGACTCGACTCGGCTCGAAGATAGCCCTTCAAAGTGGACTGAGTAGTAAGAGTCCGCCTCTGCTACAACCCAGTCTACTGCGAAGTGAGGTAAACCAATTCAATTCGGCACGCGAAAATCGACGATACCCTTCGAAGTAGACTGAGTAGTGAGAGCCCGACTCTGCTACAACCCAGTCTTCTGCGAAGCGAGGACACTGTCGAATTTCGCTACCACCCTCGTACGATCAACTGGTTGCCAGAGTCCGTCTCTACTGCCACTTGATCTTCCTCGAGAGCAACTTACATTCACGCTGGTTCAACGTCTGTATAACAACTTTCACGTTTAAATAAAAGTAAGTGACAACATATCATATTCTTTCTTTTGACCAAGTGTTTCCTTTTGCTCGAATACCATTACTCGCCCTAGTATTGGTAGCCGTGGATCACCGGGAAGTGTAAAGTGTTTTCGTTTGCGCGAACGCCATATTAATACCCGCGGATCACCGGGAAGTATAAAGTGTTTTTGTTTGCGCGAACGCCATTACTCGCCATAGTATTGGCACCCGTGGATCACCGGGAAGTATAAAGTGTTTTGTTTGCGCGAATACCATATTAATACCCGTGGATCACCGGGAAGTATAAAGTGTTTTGTTTGCGCGAATACCATATTAATACCCGTGGATCACCGGGAAGTATAAAGTGTTTTGTTTGCGCGAATACCATATTAATAGCCGTGGATCACCGGGAAGTATAAAGTGTTTTCCGCGAACGCCACTACTCGCCACAGTATTGGCACCCTTCGGTCATCGGTAATAACAAATTAATCTTCAGTATAAAGTGTTCTTCGCGAACGCCATTACTCGCCACAGTATTGGCATCCTTCGGTCACCGGTGATAACAAATTAATCTCCAGTATAAAGTGTTCTTCGCGAACGCCATTACTCGCCACAGTATTGGCATCCTTCGGTCATCGATAGTATCAAATTAGCCACGGACAATCCGTTGCCCTCCGTGGTAATAATACTATTAGAATAACAACGAACGATCGAGTTAAGGCAAATGCTTACCGTGATATTAGTGTGTCAAGGTCAAATTACATACGATATCCTTACTCGTGACGGTGTTAACTGTTTTTAGATCGTGAACGAGGTATATACACCGCTCTTGACAAAAGAAAACCGCGAGCAAGTGCATCGGAATATTGCACAGCAGTCAATCTTAGTCGCGTGAAGGCAATTGTACCCCTTTTTGAGTAACGCGTCTTTAAGCTGAATTACCCTTTTAACCCCACGTCCCACCTACGCGCCCAGTGTGAATCCCGAGCTATTGAGCGAAAGCTTAGGCTCAAATAATACGTTGCGCCGACGTAACAATACGTATTAGGTGTTGAATTCAATCTTGTGAATCCAAAAATGCATTTTGATGTTTGATTGTTCCAATTATAGCAACAACGTTTTTCGTGTTAGCCACAGAGTTTTTCTAACCGTCCAGAAGAAGTACACATTTTTAAGTTTTTTCCTTTTTAACAGATTCATGGAATTCACATTATTTTTCATCTAAAATTGACCCAGCTTCAGTTTTCCTGGATGAAGGGTCGTAATTAGAATTAAGACTTCTCACGATATTGTAGCTATACTGATAATAATATAAAAATGAAACAAATTAGATTTGTTAAAATTTAATCATCATTTTCCTGTATGTTTCTAAAAATTAAGCATTGTATATCATTAAACAGTGTTCAATTAAGCAGCGATAATCTGCTTATAAGATTTTTCCTTATTATTTGCTAAATTTATTCATTGGTGTTTTCTATCCAAAAGCGTTTAACATACATATACATACCATAACCCCTACTGTAGGACGTTATACGTTATACTGTTAGTACAGTAGATATGTTATTATACATATATACATGTACCCTGGCCAGGCTCTGATCATAGCCTGCAGTCAACCTCATTACACCGTGTGATAAACTCTACATTTCAGCCTGCCCAGGCCCTGGCATGGATGTAAGGATTGCCTGGCCAGGCCCTGGTCTTAGTCTTTAGATCACATTTTTTTCGAGTAGTTTACCTTTCTCGATTCATTTTTCTCTGTATTTTAACAATGCACACCCGACAAGAATGTGATCCAAAGACTAAGACGAGGGCCTAGCCAGGCAAGTCTTATATCGATGCCAGGGCCTGGGCAGGCTTAAATGTAGAGTTTATCACACGGTGTAATGAGGTTGACCGCAGGCTATGATTAGGGCCTAGCTAGGGTGTATGCATATATATATATAATAACATATATCTACTGCACTAACAGTACTACGTACTAACGTACTTCAATAAGGGTTATGGTATGTATATGTACATTCAACGCTTTTGGATGGAAAACAAAACGTGGAATAATTTTAGCAAATGATAAGGAAATATATAAGCAGACGATTGCTTTATTGAACACTGTTTAGTGATATACAATGTTTAATTCTTAGAAACATACAAGAAAATGATGATTAAATTTTTACAAATCTAATTTTTTTTTTTTACATTATTGTATTACTATAGCTACAAACTTAGAAATACTGTCTTGAAGAAATTGTTTGTAATTTACTTAAAAAACAGTGTAACGTTGATATTTGTTTCTCTTGTATTTGTACTCGTAGTAATCATACCAAGTATAAATAGCTTAATTTTTTTTCTCAAAATTTGCGCACTCTTTTAATTTTTTCTTTTAGTCATTCAACTTTCGTTTGAAGCACTTACGGATAGAAATGAATGAACAAGTATAAACAAACAGACGATCAATTAATGGAAGCGTGTGTGTATCACTATAGGCATTTATGTATGTATCTATGTAAGTGGGAGGAAGAGACGATTAGAATACAAAGAGTGTGTGAGAAAAGAGCAAAATCAAAATAAAAGAAAATTTTTTTTCTTTTGTTCCTTACGTGTTACCAGCTTGCATGTTTCGTGTGGCTAAAAAATTTGATAAAAATTGATATAAACTCTCTATTAACCGCCGTTTCGCTCGGTTAACAAGCAGGAAACTAATTTTTTTGTTTTTCCTCCATATCTTGGCACCTGCAAATTAATGAGCATAAGTTTAAGGTTAGAAATCACCACAGGAACTGAAATATTGAGTGTAATACAATTTACAGCTGGGACCATTCAATACGCACCATTGCTCTGAATATATATTACTATTACAGTGTTTTGCAGGTGTTATAAGCAGTGCTGGCTACGATGGTGGATACGAAGGGACAAGATCATCGATGCATTCAACGATTGATAATTCACTTGGATGATGAGGAGTTTTGGAATAATAATATAACACATTTTTCTTTCTTCAGTTTCATTATCATTTTCCACTGCCATTTCTCTCGAATTGAGTTTTTTTTTTTTGTTTTTTGTTTTTTTTTTTTTGTTTTTAGAGTAAAATCAAAAAATTTTCTTTTATTTTGATTTTGCTCGGTTAACAAGCAGGAAACAAATTTTTTTTGCTGTTTTTCCTTTATATTACGGTATCTGCGAATAAGCAAGCATAAATTTAAATCTAAAAAAGATTAGAAATCACCTCAGAAACTTTAATGCCAAGTTTCATACAGTTTACAGCTGGGACTATTAAATGCGCACCATTGCCTTAACTAATATGTGTGCCAAAATTACTCTATGGTGTCTAAAATAATGTATCGAATATGATTCTTGTAACAAAAGTATGAATCCATAGATGCATATAATTCCGTACAATTATTATATAAGTATTTATATTACACATATAGATATTTTTAGAAATTTAAGGCTTTGCTATAGAATAGGACCCTCCCAAATACGTTAGCTGATATGTTATCTGAGATGTTAACTGATATGTCGTGTAAATATATGTTATTGGATATTCATGCGGATGAAAATAGCATTTAGGATACCTAGAGAGACGTAAATCACATAATTTAACAGTTTTTTATTAGTCTTAATATTTTCAGTTAAGTTACAGATGACATTTTGACATGACATATCAACTGACGCGTCAGGTGACATATCAGCTGACGTTTATTATGAGGGAAAGTACTACTTACATTTCTCTTTATATAGTCGATCAACAAAGCTATTGTTATCTGGCATGCAGATGCTATGAACGATTATGCCTTAATTCTTGATGCATTGTACTTGCATGCTGAACTATGTTATGATCTTAAATAATTATGAACAATTTTGATCAAAGAATATATACACACTAATAAGAAGACTCATTATAAAAATCATCTGTTAGGAATATAGGCTGTCTAAATTCTCGTTATAATCGTATCAGAGGGAGGCTGTATGTATTTATCAGTTTTTGAATTAATCATCAAGTCAATTTTCTTTCCGTTGAATAAACCTTATCTGACTACTGAAATTACCTGAATTGGCAAACACTCTTATAAATATGTAATGGTAAAATAAGCCTAAGAGTCTTAGCGTTACATTTTTTTTTAAAACAAAATTATTTTGAATAATCAACATGTTACTAAATCTTTACTAGCAGTAATAATATTTTAGCAAGCAAATGTGCAAATAGAATATTCAAAGTTCTCCTCACCTTATTTCCCGATATTCCGGGAATATCGTCTTCGTTGTCGACATTATTGTAAGATACTACATCCATAACGTGGTTGTCTTCATCTTCAACTTCAACTAAGGCATTGAGAAATGACGGCAGTAATGTTGGTTGATCGTCTACAGTTGTGTCAGCATTCACAGTGTTTGAAGAAAGCCCTTTGCAAACGGCTCTAAAAAATGTAATTCATTGATTACACAATAAAGTAGCGATCCATACACCACTACGTAACCTAACATTTTTGGGCTGTACTGCCGTGCCACGGAAAAAAAGCGTAAGTACAGCCAGTGTCAAACTAAGAAAACTGAAAAAAACTATTTATGTTAAAAACATGATGAAAATCGAATTTCTCAACAGCGAAAAAACTGTTTCTAGGGTAATTAGGGCATGCACAGCTGGCAAAAGTTATTCATTAAGTATTCATTTTGTATTCCAGAAATTTTTATGAGTTCATCATGTTAACTTGATTCATCCCAAATGAATTCATATTGTATTCATCATTTTATCGAGTTATGTCCGATGAATTGAATTCCTGAAGTATTCATAAGTAATTCTTTAATTGTCTGCAGTAAAAATAAATTTATCATAATAACTTAATGTATTTAAATGGCTTCTAACGTAGTCATGAAGAATTTTTTAATTAATAAAGAGCTCTTTATAAGTTAATTAATAATTTTCAATTTGAAAATATATAAATAGAGTTGAATACATAGTTAAAAAGTGTGATCGGAATTAAAGGATAGGTTACTTAAAGAAAGAAGAATTCTTTCAAAAACGAGCACAATATTACTCAAGGAACGAATTTTATATGTGTAAATCATTTACAATAATTTTCAAAGCAAGTTTACATCAAACACTTAAAGAAATAATTAGTAATTAAACGGTACTTAAAAATGCACATATTATACTATAATCTCAGTCTCACAGTAAGAGTTTAAAACTCAAGTGTACATCAGGTATTTATGAAAATAAGCTTTAAATTTTAGCACAACAATTTTGTAAAGTAAATTGCATTTGTCATTTAAAGAAAAAAGATTTTTTTAGATAAAAAGCACAATATTACTCAAGGAACTAATCTTGTATGTTTATAAACTAATCTTACAATCCCTTATGATAATTTTTAAGGGAAGTTTGCATCAAGCACTTAAAGAAATGATCATTAACCAAACAGTAGATAAACTAATTAATACACTATAACCTCGATCCAACAGAAAGAGTTTTAAACTCAAGTGTACATCAGGTACTTATAAAAAAAAACTTTTCATTTTAACACAAAAGTTGTAAGTGAAAGAAATAAAAATTTCTTTGGAAAAAAGCATATCAGTCTAGGAACTCATATTAAAGTAACCTTACAAAAAAAAATTTTTTATGATGTATAAAAAACATTTGGTTTATAATACAATAATAATCATTCTTCAAAGATCCTCTTCCTCCTTGGATGGTAGCGTGTCTTTTAAAGACTTTTTTTTTTAAAGATTTAGATTTTGGAACTCTATCAGATGCATGCTGCACCCAATTTGTAACAACATTTGCACAGTCATTCCTAGAGAATTTTGTCTTTTGAAAGTCCTTGGTAATAGTATCTAAGAAAATGAATTAAAACTATTTATTGTAAATTTCATGGTTATATTTATATTATAATAATAATAATAATAATAATAATAATAATAATAATAATGTTAGTACGTTACCTATTAATATTTTAGAAAACCTTAAAGACTTGAAAGCATTTTTCGACTTATCCTCGCCACGGGTATTTCCTGTCCATGAAAAATGTTCCATCACCATTTCACTTTTCAAAGAATCATACAGCGTGTTTCTAATGCATTCTGCTGCATCTTTTCCACCAACTTTTCGTATGTACATTTTCTAAAAAAAAATTTGATGATTTAGTCAGAAATTTCACAAAATGGTTGTACAGAAAAATTTTATATTTATCAACTTACAAATTGCTTTTCTGCAATTTTGGAACTGCTAAGTAAATCTTCGAAATTTGAAAGAGGTTCAATCGATGCTATCAGAAACTAGGGAAGAATATTTTCTTCCTCCTCTTCCTCTTCTCCATCTTGAAGTGCTCGCCTTCCTTTTGAATATCTTAGGATTTGCTTTAACAGTTTTATAATTTGACTTTGACCTGTTTCAGACATTTTTACTGTCACATATTCTAGAATAAATTTAATTTAAAAAATACTAGTGTGAATTTCACGGTACGTTGATAGTAGAAAAGTAGAGTTTTTTAAATTACCAAGATAATTACCATTATTATTTACAACTGGTGCACAATTTACTAGTTCTGTGCAATTTATTACTGAAATGTTGTTGCTAGGTTTTAATTGAGGCGATTTGTTCTGTTGTTGAAAATTTTCTAAAAACTACAGACTATTACTACAGAGTAAGTGTTACTTAAGGCGCTTCTCCCTCGAGAGGTACACCATCTAGCGTTAATTGTATATGCGTTACCATGTCGGTAAATGAGTTAGCATTTAGAGTGCAAAGTTGGCAATCATGTACTTATTTCGCGAAATGAGATAAATAATAATAATTATTTACCTTCTCTGATTCGATATTATTAGGAAAAAAATTTTGCGCCAGTATTCTGCATATCTATGTGCGTAATTCAATTTGAATGTGGTGCAGAAGACACATGTTGCCAACTGCGTTTCACCAAATTATTTCGCGACAAAAGCAACCTCTAATTTTCATTGCTTTCTACTTTAAAACTCAAATTACTAATAAAAGTAAACGTAAAAAGTTTCTATTTAATTGACTAAAACATTTCTGGAACTTACAACTATGTGGTGATGATTTTTAATCAAAGACAAATAATTTATTTTCCGAGTTATCTACAAAACAGAGCAGTGAGTCGACAGCCGTTGCCATAAGACACCGTGTGTTAGACAAAGAGATGCATACGAATTTGTCGAACTTTGAAATTGTTTTACGCAAAAACTAAACGTACAATTTTGCTCAAATTTTCAGAAAATGTGTATTAATATGTCATCTAGCAATAAACAAAGTTTCAAGCAAAAATATAATAGTTCATTTTTCGGGAGAAGCGCCTTAAATAAAGAATGATGTATAAAAAAATTACATAAAAGAAGTAATTTACTAAAATATTATTGTATAGATTTAAAAAAAAAAAAAAAAAAAATTAAAAGATTTTTTGAAATAGCGTAATATTTTATTATTAAAAAAAAAATAACCTTATAACCTTTTAGAATGGTGATAATTAAGCTATTTTCATGTTTCAGATCGTAATAAAAGTTTAATCATTTATATCAAATGCGAGAAATGTAGTTGTAGTTTTAAAAATGATTTTTTGGGTGAGTACAAGAAAAAGTCTTATCAGAGTGTAAGGAAATCAAGAGCCTTTTCAGATTTCTGGGGAAAATTGAGCTGTTTTAAACTACGTGACAAGAAAGAGTATTTTTTACTAATTTTTTTTTGCTCCGATTATAATGTGGCAGTCTATACGGTTATACATATAAAATACTAAATCATTAATTACTTGATTATTCTTAAACTAATAAAGCAGTAATTGATAACACAAACACTAATTAAGGTAACGCGGAGTGCTTTCTGCCCCATAATGACACGAATAAAGCAATAATTTGTATTGATAAAGTAGATCGTAAATACTCCGTATCATTTGGTTGTAAGCTTTTCTATTATTAATAAATATTTTATTAGTTATTCAACAACGAGGCCAGTAAGTGACTTATGTTACCACAATGTTATTAAGTGATGCTTAATTAATATACGCATATATACATACATACTTGTATTGCCAACTTGAAGTTAAAGAAAAAAAAAATTTTACTTAAAGAGACCCTTTTTTCCTCTAGATTTAAAAAAGCTCTTTTCCGCCTTCTAACCTCAAAATAGCACCTTTGCCGCTTGATTTTGGGTTCTCAGGCGGAAAAATAGTATACGAAACTTGTTCGAAAAGGCTTCTTTACGAACCTCGTTACGGCCCTCGCCTCCAGCTCGTGCCAAAACATCTCGGTTCGTAAATCGAAGCCTTTGCAAACTCGTACGTAATATACTATTTATGTCTTCTACTCTAAAAGGACTCTTTCTTGCGCTGAGGCAACGATATTATTCGCCGATTCAAGAAATTGTAAAACTTGGAAAAAATTTAATCACATCCTAATTTATTAATAAAAAGCGGGCCTCACTTTAAATAAACAAATTTGCAGTGCAAGATCTTCAAAAAATCCACTCAGTTTTCTGACACTCTAAAAAGCTATCAATAAATTTTTTAGTATTTTCTCTGCAGTAAAAGAGTTATTTAACAATTTTAAATTACGTTGAGTAGCAAATTAAAATTTGTAATCATTTATTGCAATCTAACGTTCTTTGTCATCAAACAATCGTATAAGATATTTAAAAACAAACCAAACTACATTCATTTTTTTTAGCTACAGTAAAAAGTTAAATGTACATATAAATTACAACCTCAGATTGGTAAAACCTGTCAATGAAACCATAATATTTATCACATTAAAGTAAAACTATCCTATGAAAAAAAACTCTTATGGAATGTGTGAAAATAGAAAATGTTGTTTTTTCGTACTGTATGAAATAAGATCTTGTTAAGAATTTAATTAAATCTACAAATTAGGAAGTTGTTCTCTCAATCTTAATAAAATAATCAAGAAATTGTTAAAAGGTGCGACAACCTTAAAAAGGTATGACAATTGTTTTTCCCAAGCCATTGTAATTATATGAAAAAGTAATCCTTCTGAGTCCTGAATCATTGACATCGGTCGAAAAGTCTGAGATCACACACATGCGACCATACGAGTACGCACATAAAATTTTATATGATCTACCAAGTATTTATCTTAGTTGTCAATGTTTCTATCATTCAAATTAATACCTTTTTTAAAAGTAGTGAGATATATTAACTATTTTTTAATATTTATGGGCTGACAGCATACAAATATTAAACACCGATTTTATTTTATTTATTTATTTTTTTAAAATTATTGTATAAATTTGCTGGTAACAATTATTAATGATGTTATTAAAACGAAAGTAAATTTTTTGGGCCTTGGGCCCATAAACTGGATGTTCATAATTTCTTGGAAGTTTGAAAACGTTTAAACTTTATTTATATCCTTAAAAATAATTTGTTTATTATTATAAAATTATGAAATAGCTTTGCAAACTAGAACTATTAACGTAATAAATTATTTAATAGACCCAGTGTTAAAAATATGATTTTCCTACCTTTTTGAGAGGCTGATGTGCTCTCGGTAGGAAAAATGGTATTCGCCACATAAGATCCATCCCTCCGGGGCAACCTTACGGACGGTGATGGCGCTTATCCGACGAAAACTACCATTTTTTGACGTGCCCAAAAAAAAAAGTGCTGACAACATGGATAAATTAAAACAAAAGTTATAATAATAAATTAAAATAGAATAATGAATTGTACTAAAAAAAAAAAAAATACGACGGCAATTGGAATTGGTCCCCAAATTGCAAAACTATGACATCAGTGACATAAGCCGTAGCCATCTCAGCTATTCAAACTTCGGTCATTGTATAATCCGTAGTAACCGTAGAACAGTACATATGTTCATTCATAAGCTTGGCCAACAGTTCATAGCCATTATGATAAGTAAAAATAGTAACTTAAATTTAACGTGCTTATAGTCATACTGTTAACCTCAAAAAATGTTTTAAGCTAAATATTTTTTCACCGTACTTTCTTTAGTACACTGTAGTATAAAAAAATCTAAAGTACAGGAAGAATTAAAAAATAAATGTCTTGAAAGTCTGAGCTTATAATTGCTTAAGCTTTTATTTGTATGATTTAATTTTCGAAAAATAATATAGCTAGCCTCTCTTAAACTTTCATATATTACAGAGAATTATAAAATGAAAGAATAGGTTTTTTATTTTATTAATATTAGATGTCAAATCTTTTTTTTTTTCTTCATTTCCCAATTCTTAATTTCTAAGATCTTATTTAAGAAGTAAGTAAATACAGTGAGAAAGGCTCGTCGCTTGCTTTCACTATGATATACGCGGTGATATAGCTATATAGCTGTATTCGGCATTTCCACTCCTCTCTCCGTAGGCACATATTCAGTATACCCCTTCCACGCGTCTCTAAAGTATGTGCCTACATGCCCATTTCTGCGCGAATCCGTAAGCACACACTTGGCCTACCCCCTTCTCACTTCTCAAATAGAAAAAAATATGTGCGCCTGATTTGGCCACTTGGCCAAGACGGGGCGCTTAAAATAGTGGCAAAAAGTGAACTCGCGCCGTAGCATTGCATTCATAGTCCGGGAGCCAGGGTACTTTTCGTAGCCGATGGAGGTCCATGGCTGCACCAAAGTTTTTTTTATGTATTTTGATGCGCTGAATCCGATTTTCGAAGGTACTTGGCTGTAAAGTCGGCCGATTAATTGTTATAAACATTTTTTATAAACAAATAAGAAATTTTCATTTTTTTTAGATTCTTTGGCCAATTTTAAGACAAAAAGTATTCTTGTCATTTTTTCGTAAAACCCTTCGTTTACGAGTAAAAAATTCACGAAGTTTCGAAAAACAGGGTTTTTCACGAAATTCGACCATGCGTTGCACATTCATTAATGCACATTTTTTAATCCAACACGGCTTAAAACTTTCGTATAATATAGTACTACAATAATATGGAATGAGCAATGTATGATTTGAATTGGATTTTTATCTAGCAATGCCTCATCGTTAGGTCTCTTGCGTGCTTACGCGGTAAGTATGTACTGGAGACCACACATGAGAGTTCATTATGTTTATTTATAAAGAGCTGCATTTAAACTTTCTTCCGATATTTTCACTCCTTATTTAAATTTCTAAGGATGCACATCATAAAAATTGTTAGGTAGCATATTGTTAAACAATTTGTTTAAACAAAAATTTTTTTTTATTTTTGAAAAAAAATTTTTTTTATTTATCTATCATGTTTTTAGCAACAAGAATCTAATAAATGCATAAATGATTCCCAATAACCCAAATATTTGCGTTATCTACAATTTGTACATTTTAGAACATGAAGCATTTAGGTGACATAATAACTGAAATTAACTGAATTCTTAGTCTCAGTTTATCATTTGCATTACATAAACTTGTTTTACTACTTACCCTTTTTCCTTTTTACAGTAGAATATCGAAAGAAAGTTTAAACGCAGCTCTTTATAAATAAACATAATGAACTCTCATGTGTGGTCTCCAGTACATACTTACCGCGTAAGCACGCAAGAGACCTAACGATGAGGCATTGCTAGATAAAAATCCAATTCAAATCATACATTGCTCATTCCATATTATTGTAGTACTATATTATACGAAAGTTTTAAGCCGTGTTGGATTAAAAAATGTGCATTAATGAATGTGCAACGCATGGTCGAATTTCGTGAAAAACCCTGTTTTTCGAAACTTCGTGAATTTTTTACTCGTAAACGAAGGGTTTTACGAAAAAATGACAAGAATACTTTTTGTCTTAAAATTGGCCAAAGAATCTAAAAAAAATGAAAATTTCTTATTTGTTTATAAAAAATGTTTATAACAATTAATCGGTCGAC
Source organism: Copidosoma floridanum (assembly GCF_036245765.1). Classification (NCBI taxonomy): domain Eukaryota; kingdom Metazoa; phylum Arthropoda; class Insecta; order Hymenoptera; family Encyrtidae; genus Copidosoma; species Copidosoma floridanum. Next base: position 878,834 of record NW_028321887.1, on the reverse strand, counting down.
TTTACAGCCAAGTACCTTCGAAAATCGGATTCAGCGCATCAAAATACATAAAAAAAACTTTGGTGCAGCCATGGACCTCCATCGGCTACGAAAAGTACCCTGGCTCCCGGACTATCAGCAATCTCTCTACTAACCTCTGTCAATGCATTCCAACAATGACTAGCATGCATTCCAAGTAACAAACGTAAATTAAAAAATTGTTTATATAATTGAGTACAGTTATTGTTATAAACGATTTACTTGTATTCGCAAAAAAAGCAAATTCTTATAAATCGTTACTGAAGAACATGAAAAAAAAGTAATTTATTTTTTAGATTTAAATTGCTAGTGATAGTACTTGAATTATTTAAACTACTAATTTAAGAAATAATGTATTAAACTGTTATATACTCATCTAAGACAGTATAATAATGCAGCCACTACTTAGTTTGAGAAAAAAAATTATATTCCTTTGATAGTGCTTTTCTCCAGAAATTTAGGTAACGTCTTCAGACATCGAATGTGATATTCAATTTTGTTTTTTTATTAGATTGCAGCGAGTTGACTTTTTTTTGGCTTAAGTACGGCAAGTTGTCATTGTTTTTCCTAGAGCGCAGTGAGTCAGCATTGTTTTCGTTCGAGCGCAGAGAGTTGGCATTGTTTTCACTTGAGTGCGGCAAGTTGGCCTCTTTTTTTGCTAAGAGGTTCGCTGAATAATCCTTTTTTTCGTTAGAGGGCTTGGGCGGATCTTTTTTTCACTAGGATCTGAGCTCACCTTTTTTTTGCTTGAGGCGTCGATACACGCCAGTTGACAATTTAGTCCATGGCTTGAAGGATTTTTTAATCTTATGTTTTCCAGTATAGAAAAAATTGGTCATTTCCCTTCAGAATTTTTCCAGGAATACGGGAAAAATAGTTTTGCCCAAATCAAAAGTTAGCATCATGTGTTTATTTAACAATCTATGATTAAAAGTTAATTTTTTATTTTGGTTTTTTTTTTGTTGCACCTCGGCTTCTATTGCTCTTAGAGACATTTTACGACCGTCAATCTCTTCGTCATAAAATTTTCTATAAAATGGAAAATTTAAATCCATTATTTATTATTTCTAACATATTAATGACGAGAAAGTGTCGAAAAATTTTTTTGTACCGAAACACTTTCGATCGATGTAGAAAAAAACTATCATGTTAATTTGAATGTAACCGTAAGAAAATATAGATATCAAGTTGCAAAACGAAAAGCTATTTGTAAAATTATACAATTATCATTATTTAGAAAAATAAGAAAAACATACATCTTAGAGTGGATCATCTTTATTAAATTAATCTATGATGTTTTGCCAATTATTATTGGCCTCTTCAGACGTTACAATGAAGATGCATCACCTGCTCAAAGCATAGTTCAAACAAAATTTGAAAATCTTTCATTGCAAGAGGTATGAGTATCTAAAAAAAGGCTAAGCTGTACAAGAGTATCTTTATTAAATACTCATGCATACCTTTTGCAATGTAAGATTTTTTAATTTTGTTTGTACTAGGTCTTGAGCAGGCGATGCACCTTTATTATAATGTCTGAAGAGGCGAATGATTAGCGAGACGTTATAGATTAATTTAATAAAGATGCTCAAATACACTAAGTCGTATCTTTTTCTAGTTCATTTAAATATTTAAAAGTTGGAGCAAGATAAAAGTGCAAGATGTTCTTTTTAAGAATTATTAGTATTATATTAGTTAATTAATTAAAGTGAAATTTTGAAGTGTTATTACTAATTTCACGGTCGATTTATCGACGTTTCGCTTCAGTTAAAACATTGTACTTGATGTTAATAATGACAAAAAAAAATTGGTTTCTATAAAATTTGAAGTTTTCTCTTAAAAAATTTTATCATGCTACTTAAACAATTGCATATATCTCAGTCAATTTCACGTATTTTTTTCAACAAACGGCATTGTATTTGTCATAAAAAACACTAATTTTGAGAAAAAGACATGCTTAATTAACGAATTAAATTAAAAAACTGATTGTAATAAAAAAGATATTTATTAAAATTTCCATGTATATTAAGCTTTAGCTTTTCTTGATACATTAAAATTTAGCTTTTAAGGTGATTTACTTTTGCAATAACTATCATCTATCTCACTATCTGTTGCACCATCTATCATAGCACATACACCACGAAGTAAGAGATAAGAAGAAACTCCAATGTAATCTTCCGGTGAAATCTGGGCACATTTTTCCGACAGAGATTATACATATATATAAAAGGGATCTCACCTAACTAGCATCAGAGTCATCTAACATAATTAATGAAAGCTCGAATCATATGGTAACCGCAAACTACCTTACCTTTCAACCAAATCTACCTTACCTAAAGCCAAGCTAACTTATCCTGTAAAAAACTTAATAACAACTTTAATACAAAGACTTGTGATGAACACGATAGCCGAGTGGTCTAAGGCACCTACGGGCACATAGTGCCGATTGATCAAATCTCTTAAAATTCGAATTTTTTTTTTTCCTTTTTTTCGTAACTAATTATAATAGATGAACCTACATCAAACATTGTAATTATAAGATGTCGAGTAATGAAGCATGCTTCTTAAAGCAATTATCGTAATCATCAACTATATTATCGGCAAATAAATATCAAAACTTAATGTGGCATGTGACTTTTAATGTATATATTGCACGTGTAAATAAACGACTTATCGAGCTTAAGAAAAATAATTTTTTTTTACTTTAATTACAAGTACAGTACTTCATTGTATTTCAATAATAAAAAAAAAATTGATCCGATTTGAAAAACTATAATTTATTTTTGCCTTAAGTAAACAAATAAAGGTATTAGTTAATTAGTAACAGTATGAAAAATATAATTTTTAAACAGTTTTATAATTACAGATAAATTAAGATCCTAAATCAGATTTTTCCTTTTTACTCTGAGGTGTGCCGGGTATGTTTTTATTTTTTCTCTTTCTTGTATACGTTTTTTCTATGAGGGGTCGATCGGGGGGACTTTGATAAGCTACTTTTGTATCTTTTTTTTTCCTTTTTGAATCGGTTTTGGTAGAAATATTTTGTTTACTGGACAATGCTGAATTTATATTTTTCCTTATTTCTTTTGTTTCACCCATTTCAACATCTTCCTTAAGAGCCGTAGATGCCAACTTTGAAAGTTTCCTTTTCTCTTTAGTTTTTTCTGTTTCAATGTTTTCGTTTTTATTTAAATGTTTTGTTATAAAAAACATTCGTGTTGATAAAAAAAAAGCTATGATCCTTTCTGTAAATATATATTGATGTTTCTCACATCCGATAAACGTTAAGGATCCAATTTTGTCTACTGCAGTCGTAATGTCGAACAGAGTATTAGAGTGAATATTATTGTGATTGATTACACTCAAAGTAGCTTTTTCCAAGGTGGTAATCAATTGTAAAAGTAGCGCGGATGGTTTAGAAAGGAAGCCCTTTGATTTTAATTCGATTAACCGGTAGTTCTCAGTAACTTTTCCATCATCTGATAGGTGTAAACTTGAGCGACACAGTTCGCACATTACACATTTATTGTTATCCTTAAATTTTGCGAATCTACTTCCTTTGCGAGCAACAAATCCGGCAACGTACGTTAAAACGTAATCAGACGTTGTATTTTGAAAGTAATCATGTTCTTCCAAAATTCTAGCAGCATCGCTGAGACTTTCAACCTTCAAGCCCTTATCAAGTATTGTATCCAACTGAGCCGTCCACTGCTACTTTCTTTCAACGGAATCCTGTATATCATTAATATTTAATAATACTTTCATCATATCGTCACTTGAAACGTTAGAACCTTTTGGAGGTTTCACCAAGGAGTACGTAGAAATTAATTTATACATTTGTATGAATAGTGCTGAGTCGGGATGGTCATTTGAACCGCATACATTTCGCATCATCCCAAAGAAACGCTAAAAAATTGTACAATTCGATTACAGGGATAAGTTAAATTCATGTACATTTTGACCAAAAAAATGTTTAATTATACATTGTGTTACAATAATAAATGTTTACCTCCAAACTATCCTGGTTTAGTCTAGCTGTCATTAAGTACTTATAATTACATTTTTCGACCAAAAATTGACATATCTCTAGCGCACCTTGGAGAGACACTTTCAAACCATACGACATTTGATGAGTTATAAACTTTGGCTTTTCGTTACTTCTTTTAACTGTTTCTTCCCAGTCTCGTAAATATTGGAGAAAAGATTGTATAGCCTACGTACATGTATTACTATTATAATTATCATTGCTGTTCTTATTATCGTCATTGTAGTATGTTTCGTTTTTATTTTAGAATTTTTATTAGAGAAAGCATCAAAATTTGTAAATACCTGCCACATATTTCCTGGTTTTAAGCAGTCAAGTGGGGTTCGGTTGTTCATGGCTTTTATGAGTGACTTAACTCTTTGACAAAATTGTATGGATCCAGAGCAGTCAGTTAGATCGTGATGCATTCCTTTAAATAGTTTCATAGCATCAGCAACACCAAAAAACTGTGAACAAAGAGAAATATCCGCATACTTACAAATCATTAATACAAACAGGTAATTCTGAATATGAGTAACGCATTTTTTTGTACTATCAGAGAGTTATAGAAATAAATTAAATATTTTGTTTTACAGGATTGCATTTTTTTCCATTCAAAAGTTAAATCTTTGGTAAAATTAGTTATATGGCACAGTTTACTTCATATACACATTTGTGCAATTATTCATTTTTTTCTTAATTAGAAAGCTCAATTTTTTTAAGAAAAACAAAACTGGAGGAATACCTATGGGACATGATTCTCTGTAAAGAATGTAAGAATGAAAGAGAAGGAGAGAGTAGCTCGTTTTTTAAAATACTATATGTTATCGATTGTTTGTATAACTGCGCCCGCGAATCGTAAAGTTGACGATTCGAAAAGCCGCGTGCACGGCTTTCGTTTGGAATGTCCGGGGCCGCATTTTTCCTGTTCAAAAATGAAAGGAGCACCGGGGCAAGGGGGGTAATGGCTCTCTTGCGGACGGGAGGCTATGGTGGCAATTGTTTTATGCAGCGAATAACTTGGAAACCAGAGAAATCAACAAAGTGACTGTGTTGTCAAGCAGGAGCAACTCTCTCTTCACTTCTTTCTGAAGACTCGAACCTCTCACACCGTTTCTATTTTCCTCCGTTTTACCGTTCATTTTCGTTCAATAAATATCAAAGATATAATACCAGTTATACGTCCTTATTTTAGAAATAAGTTTTATATTTTTTGGCGCTCGACGTGGGGCCTCTTGTTAAAAACCCCGCGAACGTGTAATTCTCAACATGAAGAGAGGACAACGAGATATCAAAGACCGTCCATTAACGAAGGAAAAGCCTCGAAACGAAGTCCTTGAAGGTGATGAGGTTAACGAGGCTGACGATGCCGTATCAGACGAAGAGCTGGCTGACGAGTTCGAGGGTGGGACCGGTGCAGCTGATCAGGTTGTGCTCCAAAATGTTGGTGAGTCCTCGGAGGAGGAAATGGAGGAAGGAAGCAGAGAATTGCAGGAGATGGGTCTCTCTCCTTCAACCGCAGCATCACAGGGCCTCTCATCGACCTTGACGTCTGGTGAACTCGGTTTTGCGGCAGCGCGAAAACGCGCACCACCTGCTTTTATTTCTGAGAATGTCAATTTCGCACCAGCGCGGAGGCGCCCACCACCTTCATCAACCGTGACTTTTGCAGTTGAAAGCCCAGCAGCACGTAAACGTGTAACTGCGCGCCCGACTATAACCTCTACGATGACTTTGACGGCGGGTTCTGCATCGGCGGGTTCTGCATCGGCGGGTAGACGCGCACCATCACCCCTTCCGATGAATTCAGCTGTGAATTCTGTAGCGGCACGCAAACGCGCACCACCGCTCCGTGCGACGGACACTACAGCAGCAAGCAGACGCGTACTGCCATCCCGTACGACGATCTCAACGACGGGCACTGCAACAACGCGCAAACGCGCACAGCTACCTCCTGCAACGGGTGCTGCAGCAGCGCGTAAACGCGCACTGCTGTCCCTTTCGATGACCTCAGCGACGGGGACTGCAGCGACACGCAAACGCGCACCACCCCGTACGAAGACCTCAGCGGCGAGCTCTACAGCGGTACGTAAACGCGCACCACATCCCCCTGCGACGACCTCAGTGACAGGCTCTGCAGTGGCACACAGACGCCCACCACCTCCTCGTGCAAAGAGTTCAGCGTCGAACTCTGCAGCAGCGCGTAACCGCGTACCACCACCTTCTCAGATGACTTCAGCGGAGGGCTCTGCAGTGACGCGTAAACGCACATCACCATCTTCTACGGCGACATCAGTGACGGGTTCTGCAGTGGCACACAAGCGCGCACTACCACCCCGTGCAACGACCTCAACGACGGGTTCTACAGCGGAACACAAGCGTACACTGTTTTCCTTGTCAAAATTACCAGTAGCGACTGGTCACGCGTATCAAACTGAACCAACTTTAGATCAGGAGTACCCTTTTCCGAATTATGCGTCTCAACCATCGGCTTCCTTTGCATCTTTTCCTAACCGTAATGAATTCGGAAATGATTTTGATGTGATGGGAGATCGTTTTGAAAACAATTTTGCCAATAATGGTTCGAATTCCGAAATTGCATCTGAAAATGAGTTTGAATTTAAAAATAATTTTGAGAATTTATACGATCCTAATAATTTTCATAATAGACTCGCGAATTGTAATACTCACTCTGACCGTTTAAACGCAGACTCTATAAAAGATTTAGCAGACGCAATAAAAGAGACCTTAAAAGAAGTTCGAAATTCTAGTTTGAGCAATGATAATTCGGTTTTTTTAAATAGAATGACATCAGCTAAATCATTGCCTATTTTTTCTGGAGAACCGCTCGAATGGTCAAGATTTAAGCAATCCTTTGAAATCTCGACTTCTTTGGGAAATTACTCAGATGCAGAAAATCTTGTTCGTCTTTCTGAAGCTCTGCGATGCGAAGCTCAGGAAGCTACTCGAATTTTGTTTATTGCCGGAAATAATACAGAGCAAATTTTAAAGACGCTAGAAATGCGGTTTGGAAATAAAAAACTGATTCTTGAAAAGATAATCAAAGAGATTCGAGAGCTCCCGAGCTTGAAAAATTCAAATGTTAACTTAGTAGATTTTGCGACAAAATTAAAAGATTCTGTAATTGCGATAAAATCGATTGATAAAAATGTAGGTTATCTTTTTAGTCCAGAGCTTGCAAATCAATTGTATCAAAAGTTGCCAAATTCAATGATACACAATTATGTAAGATTTTCTGCTAATGAGAACTCATCAAAACCTGATTTAGAAAAAATAGCTGACTTTGTTTTTCAAGAAGCCGAATTAAACATCAAAGCTGGAATAATTGCTGTAGATTTGAACGAAGCAACTGCGAAACTGTCCGAACCTAATTTTCGAACGTCTTACGGTAACAAAAGAGTAGTTTTGAACCTTAATGTTGAAGAAGATGCAAAAAAGAGTCGTACAGAAAAAAAAGAATGCTTTCACTGTGGTCGCGAGAATCATTTTATTACTGAATGTAGAGATTTCGCAAAATCTCCAATTTCTCAACGTTGGAAAACTGTGAAAACAAACAAGCTGTGCTTTAATTGTTTAGATAAGAGTCATGTGAGAGATAGGTGCACCGCGCGATCGTGTGGAAAATGTGGTATTAAGCATCACGAACTTCTACATACTCCTTTTAAGAATAATGCTAATTTCAATGTCAAAACTGAGACTAAAACAGAAGTTTTGAACCTAAAAGATTCTGAGCCTGACGCTTTGTCAGTTAGCAAACAGTCATGACTACATTCAAGAGTCTTATTAAAATCAGTACCCGTTCTTTTATTGAACAACTAATCTTCGGTTTTGATTCATGCCTTATTAGATGAAGGTTCCATGGTTTCATTAATTAACTCGAAGATTGTAAGAAAGCTTAATTTAAAAACTTCACGTATAAATGCAGTTTTGAAGGAGATTGGTGGTGACGATAACGTTACATTTTCCACAGAGCGTATTAATTGTCAATTAAAGCATGATTCAAAGATTTTTAATTTAAAAAATCTACTTGTAGTCGATGACCTTGCACTTCCCATGCAAAGTGTGGATTATAAATTGTCTCAATATTGTGAGAAAGAAACAAAAGTTTTTATTCATCCGTACGATGAAGCTCCGCAAATGTTGCTAGGTCAGGATAATGTTGGTTTGATAGTTACCCAAGAGTTTAAAGAACTAAGAAAGAATTCGTTACTAGTTTCTCGATGTGCTTTGGGCTGGTCAATTCACGGGTGTTTAAGTAGAAATGAGTCTGAAAGCTTGCAAGCTATTTCCGCGAGTCTCAGTGTCAATTCGCGAGAGGAGACTTATACGAACGAGGAGCTTAATGAATTGGTTAGGAACTATTTTTTAATCGATGATATCGGCGTGAAAGACTGCGAAAATAAAATAAGTTTAAGAGATGAATGCGCTATCAAAATTTTACAAGATACGTGTAAATATAACAATGGAGCGTGGGAGATCGGTTTACCGTGGGTTTCAGACGATACAGATTTTCCGGATAGTCGTTCAACCGCTTTGCAAAGGCTTCAACTACTAGAAAAAAAGCTAGCTCGTGATAAAAATTATGCAAATTTATATAACAAAGAAGTGACTCGTTTATTGGAAAATGGTTACGCAGAAAAAGCAGAAAAATCATTCGGCAAAAGAGTTTGGTATCTTCCCCATTTCGGTGTGCGTCATATAAACAAACCAGGCAGAGTACGTTTAGTTTTTGACGCGGCGGCAAAAACGAAATCATTAAGTTTTAACGATTTGTTATTCTCTGGCCCAGATTTTCTTAAATCTCTCCCAGGTGTTTTAATGCGATTTCGTCAATATGCTTACGCGGTTAAAGCAGATCTTCGCGATATGTTTTTAAAAATTAAGATTTGTAAAGAAGATCGCGATGCTCAGCGATTCTTGTGGAGAGACGGGGATAGTTCAAAGGCTCCACAAGAATACGTCATGACTTCCATGTTATTCGGGGCAAAATCTTCACCTTGCACAGCTTTATTTATCAAGGACAAAAATGCCGATTTATTTTCTTCTCGTTTTCCTGCAACGGTAAAGAGTTTAAAAGAAAATTGTTACATGGACGATTTTTTGGATAGTTGCATGACAGCTGAGGAAGCATCCAATCGCGTTAAAGAATCGAAAATTATAAATGCTAATGCAGGATGGCAAATGCATGGGTGGGCTAGTAATTCAAAGCTAGTTGTAGACACTATAAATGACGGAAACTCGACCGAAAGCTTTATTGAGGTAAAAGATAACGGTGAGGAGAAAGTTCTCGGGCTAAAATGGCTCAATTTACCTGATGAGTTATCTTTTACTTTTAAAGAGTCTAAAATAGACAGTGATATTATCAGTGGGAAAAGAAAGCCTACAAAGAGGGAGTTTTTACGAACAATCATGTCGGTTTTTGATCCGTTGGGCTTCCTTGCGCCTTTTACCATTCGTGCGCGTATGCTTATGCAACAGATTTGGCTTAGTGAAGTTCGCTGGGATGAGAAAATTTGAGAGGACGAGTTCTCATTATGGAAGCTTTGGTTACATGATTTAAATAACGTGACAAAATGTCGAATCCCTCGCTGTTATCAAAGCCTTACCGATCAACTTGATTCAGCAGAATTACATATTTTCTGTGACGCGAGTTCGAAAGCATATGCTGCAGTAGCTTATTGGCAATTCGCTTTAAAAGACGGGAGTTTTCACACGGCAATTATCATGTCAAAAAGTCGAGTTGCGCCGTTGAAAGCGCAATCTATTCCCCGCTTAGAACTACAGAGTGCCTTGTTAGCTACGAGATTAGCTAAGTTTATTGCGCTAGAACATACTTTTTCAATTTTTCGTAGATTTTTTTGGTCAGATTCTAAGACAGTATTACAGTGTATTAAGAAAGATTCGCGAGATTATAAGATGTACGTAGCTAATCGTCTCAATGAAATAAACGAGAATTCAAACGTGAAAGAGTGGCGGTGGGTTCCTACAAAGGAAAATCCAGCAGATGATGGTACTCGAATAGCACCTGGCGCGTTAGACTCTAACAGTCGTTGGTTTATTGGACCAGCATTTTTACACAGGGATGAAAGCCTTTGGCCAAAAGAAAATTTTGGGCAAAAATATAATATGCAGGACAATTGCGAACTTAAAAAGGATTCGGTTAATACTTTTACTCTTTCGATCGAAGATGAGTTAACTGATTTTTCGCGTTTTTCAAGTTGGAAACGTTTAATTTCCGCTTTATCACGAATCTTAAAAGCCGCAGAAAATTGGAAAAGAAAAAGTCACTCAGCTTTAGAACGGAATAAACAATGGCATAATAATTTTTTGACAGCTATAGAGCTATAGAAAAAAGCTGAAGAAATTTGTTTTAAAAATAGTCAACTAATGTCATTTAACAAAGAAATACATGCGTTAAAAAATTCAAAGCCATTACCACGAAATAGTAAAATTATAATTTTAACACCTTTTTTAGACAAAAATGATTTGTTAAGATCTGAAGGTCGGATACAAAAGTTTGCATCAGACGGTGTAGTTAAAAATCCTGTTATTCTTTGTGCAAAAGATCCGATCGTAAAATTATTAATTAAGGAATACCATGAAAAATATTATCATGCTAATCATCAAACGGTTTTTAACGAACTACGACAGAATTATTGGATTGTGGGTTTGCGTCAAGGTCTTAAAAGCTTATCGAGTTCGTGTATAATTTGTAAAATTCGGAAAGGTCAACCAGCACAACCTAAAATGGCTGCTCTACCCCCAGGACGTTTAGCTTACCGTTGTCGTCCATTTACTCATTGCGGACTTGATTATTTTGGGCCTATTCAGGTTAAAATAGGGAGGAGGCGCGAAAAACGTTGGGGAGTTTTACTGACCTGTATGACTACACGTGCCATTCATATTGAGCTTGCATCTAGTTTAAGTACAGATTCCGCGATATTGGCTCTGAGACGTTTTACCGCCCGAAGGGGAACTCCTGAAACAATATATTCTGATAATGGTACGAATTTCAGGGGAATGAGTAAAGAGCTTTCTCAATGTATAAAGAACTTAAATCGCGAAAGCTTGGGTAATTATATGACTAATCGAAATATTGAGTGGAAGTTTAATCCGCCATCCGCACCTCATATGGGAGGTGCATGGGAACGTCTCATTCGATCGGTTAAAGTTGCCCTGACTGCTGTTTTGAAAGAACATGCTCCAAAAGAGGAAACGCTCGCGACAATTCTTGCAGAAATAGAGCATTCTGTTAATTCTCGGCCTCTTACACATGTCTCTTCTGATTCCCGAGATATTGAAGCCCTAACGCCTAACCATTTTTTGTTGGGAGCGTCTTCAGGGCAGATAAGAATAAGTCGGTGCGATTTACAAAACGTTTGTACGAGAAAACAGTGGAAAATTTCTCAAAGCTTTGCTGACGCTTTTTGGAAAAGATGGTTGCGTGAATATCTTCCTACTTTAATTCCACGACAAAAGTGGCAAAAAAGTGAGGCACCTCTCCAAGAGGGTGATCTAGTAATAATTTTAGATGATAAGGTTGAAAGAAATTATTAGAGAAAGGGTATAATTACCAAAGTTTTTGTGAATCGTGACGACGGTCAAGTACGTAGCGCTGAAGTTCGAATTGCGAACGGAACATTAACAAGACCAGCGAGAAAACTTGTCAAGTATGCTTGAGTACAAAATAAAGTTTTGTATGAGTGGGAGAAATGCAAAGAATGTAAGAATGAAAGAGAAGGAGAGAGTAGCTCGTTTTTTAAAATACTATATGTTATCGATTGTTTGTATAACTGCGCCCGCGAATCGTAAAGTTGACGATTCGAAAAGCCGCGTGCACGGCTTTCGTTTGGAATGTCCGGGGCCGCATTTTTCCTGTTCAAAAATGAAAGGAGCACCGGGGCAAGGGGGGTAATGGCTCTCTTGCGGACGGGAGGCTATGGTGGCAATTGTTTTATGCAGCGAATAACTTGGAAACCAGAGAAATCAACAAAGTGACTGTGTTGTCAAGCAGGAGCCACTCTCTCTTCACTTCTTTCTGAAGACTCGAACCTCTCACACCGTTTCTATTTTCCTCCGTTTTACCGTTCATTTTCGTTCAATAAATATCAAAGATATAATACCAGTTATGCGTCCTTATTTTAGAAATAAGTTTTATAATTCTCTGTCTTTTATATACAAGAAATAAGGAGCTCTAGAAAAGTTTCAAATGCCTATCCCTTTAAAAGATATAGCTAGTTGACGTTTCGTAAAAAAAATTCACATTTCATGAGATTTCAGTTTTTTCAAAGTAATTTTGAAAAGCTCATAACTTTTTCTAAAAGTCCCATAATCAATTCTATCCGAGTTTCAATGAAAGCTCTTTTCAAGCTTCTTTAATTAATCTTCAAACGAACACTGTTACTCTTCTCTGAGTCAAATTATTGTTAAAACCTTCACCAGCCTAATAATTATGTCGAAATTATAGTGTCTATTCTTGAATTGTATATAAGCTCGAAACTATGATATATTCACTTATTACGTCGTCGATGCTAACAAAGAGCTTTCGTTTGATCTTTGGTTGAGCGTAAAACGTCAGACGGAAGAGAAGATACGAGGATTTTAACTTTATCATAATTTCGACGTAATACATCGTTAAAGTATTTAACCACCATTTGACTCAGAGAAGAGTAAAATTTTTTGCTTGAAGATTAATCGAAGGTGGTTTAAAAGAGCTTTCATGAAAGCTTGAATATAATTGATTATGGTACTTTCCGAAAAAGTTACTAGCTTTTTAAAGTTACTTTGAAAACACTTAAATTTCATCAATTGGGCATTTTTTTCCTAAATTCCAATTAACCTTAAATTTTGAAAGGATTGACATTTGAAACTTTTCGAGAGATTTATGGCTGCGGTTACATGTACGAAGGAAATATCTGTAACTTGTCTTACTCGTGTCTTACGTCAAGTTTAGACATGAATTTGACAAGCTTAGGATATTTTTTTGGTCTATATAACCGCAGCCTAATGAGGTTAAAGTACTTTCACTTATTTTTTTTTAAAATTACTTTAGCTTTTGTAGAAAAGAATGAAGCTGAAATAATAAATCACCTAAATATTTTCACGTGTTCACTAATGGTTTTTATAATCCTGGCTGCATATAGAAGAAAAAAAGTCATGTCCCATAGCTGTGCCTCCAATTCTTACTATTCTTTAACAAATTACGCTTTCTAATTTAGAGAAAAATCTAGAATTATACGTGTATAGTACTCGTTTTGCAAGTTATTTTACTAAAAAACCTGAACCGTAGAAATTCGTTCAAACCAGCAATAAAATTTTTTTTTTCCAATTTACCTGGAATTCTAGAGATACATTCATTTTCTGATAAAACTTTGGTTTTATATGATCCAGTCGTAAACTATGATTAACCCTCAATCCAAAAGATTTTGGATTTTCAATATCCAGTAGTGCATACCAATGCTTTAAAGAAACACAGCCATCTGGTGTCTACAAAAAATACTATATGTTATTGTACATAAATGAGTTATACTCGTTTAGAGAGTAATGAAGAATAGATTCGGCACTACTTATAATACTCATAGGGATTACCAGAAAATATAAAAAAATATACGTCATATGTACCCAGATCAAATCTTCTTTACTATGTTTAGTGAAAAAATTTCGCAGACACTTAATTAAGTGCGGGAAATCAGAAAAAAACCACAAACGACGGTTTTCATCAACAATATGTTGAACACTAACGGTTTCTTCGTTCACTCCAAACAAGTCCCACATCGTCCTATTCCAGGAAGCTCCGTCATTAGCAATTTCATCAATTTTGAGGCCCGCCCTTTCGCACAAAATGATTGCTTCCATAACTATTTGATGAAGCACGGTTCCCGACGCACTCCCTTTACTAAGAAAACATCCTAATGACTGAACCCATTTTCCTTTAAATGGTTGAAACATAAGTACGAGGGCATGATCTCCTTTTTTCCCTTTCTGATGTTTCAGAGTGTACTTTCCTAGGTCAGTAAAACCTTCCACCTGCAAGTTTTGCTTATTCAAACATAGCGTCGTAGATAACTTCATTTCATCAAGAAGTAGAATACCTGAAATTAAGACAAAAATGTACCTATGTATATAAAAATTAATGACTTATATGTAACACCAATAAATTTGAGCCAAAGCTAACGCGAAAAAAGTGAAAATAATTAAAATATAGAGCCAGCTCAAGCTTTGCAAGTTCAGTTTTTTAATTTTTCATGCTCTTTGTATTAACACAGTTAATTATCTACAGTAACTCGCAGTACAAAAAAGTTCTGCTCATACCTCGAACATCAGACACGTCCATAGTACTTGTTTTCTTCTTAATAAGCTCAAACGTACTGTTTTGAAAACCATAAGAGCCTTTAATAACTTTCATGTACGAATTTAAAGTTTTTATGGACGGTAAAGCTAGAATCTTGTGAGTTCTTAAGTGATTGTAGGTTTTTTTACTTTTAATTCGCAAAAGTATGCACTCATATATCCACTGATTAGTATATCGAACTCCACGCGCATCTTTTACCTTCGACGAATCAAAGCATGCTTTTATGGATAATTTTTGTGCTTCTGGTAAATTTTGGCAACGTCTCTGTAGTATTTCCTCATCACTTTTCGCGCATTCTGCTTTTAGTAGTCCGATTTTTTTTTTAAGCCTATTAATCTTTATAAGAAATATACATTACTTTACAATGTATTACTGTCAGATCGACCACATGAATAATACTATTTGAAAAGCACAAAGATTTTACCTTTTCTTTCAATCGAAGATTTCGTCTACTATAATTTCGTTTGATGGCTACGTATTTTTTGCATTTAACATTTAGTCTCTCTATGTGTTTTTTGGTATCATTTTTTTTTCTTTGTTTAACAAGTTCTATCTTTGTGCCTGGGGACCAGGTGTTGTTTCACTCTTTTTTAATACATACCCTACACATTTCTCGTAGCTAAATATGTTAAAAATAATATTTTGTTTTATTAAACATTGTGAAAAGTAATAGAAGCAGTAGCAGAAATCGTACTTGTTACTGTAGTCGCCTAGTGACGAGCACGAAATCACTTTTGTAGACAAGTAGTCGATGAGTTTATTAATTCCATGTATGCTGGTAACTTTTTCAAAACCAATGTCGACTAATTTTTCCTCCACGTATATCTGTAAAACTCAATATATGATTAATTGTATGCTAACTGTACTCAAAAAGTAATGCCTGATAATATTATTCATGTGATTTGTTCGTGCATGGAAATTTTGTAAGAAATACAGCCAACAACTGTAATCGCCACGTACATTAAGCGTCATGTCTGAAAACAGAACTACTCTTTTTTCGATGGCCGAATATTTATCTTTCCAAAGAGTCCACATAATGCATTGGACGCCCGACATAATAACTTGAGGAATCCAGTTTGGAGTCAACTTAAGGATTTCGTTGTTTTTGTGAATCTCTTCATAAATGCCAACGAACTGACGTTCTTTATTGGTAACCGAATTTGGAGACTTGTTACCTTCTACGGAGTTTATTTCAAGTAGTACGTCTTCCAACAAACTATTGGGTCTATCTAAAAAAAATGATTGTTATTACACGGAAATTGTAGTACAGTCCAAAACAATTAAACAACTTTAATTAGCCGTTTTATACAAGGTACTTATTAGATGAATATTTACAGAAAAAAATTTATTAATATTTGGTTGTCCTTATGTACTAAATTCAACTTTATGATCATTAATCATATGAAAATTATTTGTTGTACTCTGCAATAGAAACTATAGCCTGAAAAATAAAAAAAGTTAGAGAAAACATGGGCCCCCAGACACATTTTGATTCCCCATTTCAATAGCATAGGATTTTTTTTATTTCAACTTAAACAAAAACTAAACAAAGTCCACATTTAAAAATCCTTTACTATTTTAACAGGAAATAAAAATTAATTAAAGGGTACGTGTTAAATCAAATGTTTTTCGGCTTTTGGGCTATGCATGTTTACTGTAGGATGCAACGGATGACCTTCAAAGGGTAGGTAGATGATCAAAAAGCTAAAATTTGTAAATAACGGATGCCCTCATCGATATTACACGCACTGAAGAGACTTCGTTACCTGCTTCAGTTTGATGTGGAACATCTGGAAAAATACATGGCATGGCACCCTTTTTTAATGATGGCTTCTGTTTTTCTATACGATATATACTACCATCAGGCATAATATGATGAAATTATTTTACCACATCGTCACGATTAAAGTGCAACTCGCATATTAGATGAGATTTTTTTAATTTTTGTCCATTGGGCACTACAAGTTGCCATTTTCCGAGAACATTAAATATGAAAACCAGTTACGTGGTCGGTCATTATTTATACACTTACTTAATTTTACATAAAAATAAATGTTTATGTTACACTCGTCGGTCGAAATAACGTTAAGGATTCGCTGACACTATTATTGTTTGAACGTCTCGTCTCGCAACCAGGAATAAAACAAGCCATTATTATCAAAATCAGACGTAAATAGAAAAAAGATTTATAAAAAACACGTCTTTCTCAAGATAATATCATCTAACACCACATTTTACATCAAACAAAACGCAAAGAGCAGCATTCCATCGTGATCGATCAAAACGAATGAATCGCGAGGCGAGTGTACATATATGTTCATAAGCAGACTACACATTATTCATCAAATACTACTAATTGGTTCTTTATTAGAAAGAATCGAAAAGTATTTGCTGCAGTATTATTCATATTAGTCATAGACTTCAATTAATTCTAAATAGTTATTTTCCATGCATGCATGCATGATCTACAAAAACCGCTTTCCGGCAGTAGTGGCAAATAAAATTGTATGCGCACCATGACCGGAAATATAATAATAATACAATGCAAGCTAGCCTATTGCAAGCCCAACCCTATGTATTGGTCGTTTCTGTGATTTGCATCTGTGGATAAGGTAACTTGTGATTTGCAATGGTACTTACCTTGCAAGCGCATGCTTCGTTTCCTTCCGTTAGATGGCTCTGATGCTAGTTAGGTGAGATCCCTCATACATATATATATATATATATATATATATATATATATATATATATATATATATATGTATGATCTCCGTCAGAAAAATCTGACTACCTTTAGTGTACAGAGTTTCATCTCCTTATCTCTTACTTCGTGACATACACATACAGTCGTTATCATCTACAAGCTTTTGCGGTACTTTGGTATCAGTTTCTTCGTCTATTCTGTCCGGTATTTCAGCTACATTGTCATATATGCAGTCTTCTTCCAGAATCGTAACGTCAACGTGCTTGACATTAGAGCAATTTTTTCCTGAACAGTATTTACACATTTCTGTGCAAATAACACTATTTTTGAAGAAAGTGTATGAATAAAAAATTTTCAAATCTACTTTGAAGTGCATATTGCATTAGAAAAATAAAAATCTTTGAATTCAGTGTATGAATTTTTTTCCTGCAATACAACCAAAATATACTAGGTCAAGAAAAAAATATAATTCGAGGATAAACTGCTTAAAAAAATACATAACAAATTTTCTTTATTTGTATACATAATATATACGCTAGCTGATTATTATTTACCTACTAATTCAATTTTTTTTGTGTGAACATAATGCCGGAATGTGCGTTTAATCACTGTAACAACTGACATGGAAAAGTTAAAAAACAATATATATCGTTTCACAAGTTTCCCAGCTAATGATAATGTGCTTTGTAGTTTAAAAACTTTTAAAATTTGCAGATAAACATGGCAGTGGGATCGAAGCGTTCCTGATTGGTCAATCAAAATAGATGTGCCAATGTCACAGTTACACAGTTGCGACTTACGACACATTCTGCCATGGGAAAAAGCATACAAAGTTTTTGACTTCATGTATATAGTTACATCCTAGTATTGGTTCTAGTTCTAGTTATTCAATTGGCTTTTGGAAGCCTAAAGGACTCCGTTATGCCACATTTTCATATTTTTTTTTTTTAAAAGTTTTTAATTTTGGTACCGTTTTTGATAACTGAGTTCAACGGCTGGGTGTTAACACTGAAGAGCCAGGAGCTATGAGTTTTTTTCGGACCGTAACGACTTGTATTTGTCTGCGAAGGCAGAGCTTGAAAATGTAACTGATTCGAATTTCAATAAAATTATATATTTTAGTCGGCTCAAAGTATCCTAGAACACAAGTTATTTATAACTTTTTTGTGCTGATCGGATTTGCATAGAGGAGACCGGGGCTGAATGGGCCAAGAATCGTTGAAACTAACATAAAGATATATAAATAAGAAAATCCGTTATTTTAAGACTCAATATATTTAAAAAAACTCCCAAGAGTAATATTTTAAATTTTTCGGATCCAAAAAGTAAGGCTAATTTTATTATGGAATAAGAAAGAGAAGTACTTCAATACACCCATACCGCCCTAGCCCTAGGACGAAATGGGTATAGCACTGCGGCGGTATACGCCTGTACATTTTGAATGAGAGACAACTTTTTGTAGAATACATCATAATAAATGTTAACGCTTTATTTACTATATCTAAAGAATAAAATTGAGGTGATAAAAATAATAAGTTACTGTTTTCTTTAATGGTTATTACAAAAACATAAAATCATTTAATACTGTCATACATTTTAATTGTAAGTAACTTGTAAGTTTTTGGTTGCACTGTAAGTCTAATATAGACTCGTGTTTCAGAATTTCTTCACAAATGTTATTTTCTTGCTCAACAGTAAAAATGGATTTGAAACCCAAAGCTAAAAAATTTTTACACATAAAATTTTCTAGTTTCCAAATTGATTAACCTCAAATGTATATGAATGTAAATGATCAGATTTTGTTTTGGCCTACATATTCTGCTGTACGTTTCATATCCCTGGTTTCAAAGAAAAAACTTTCCGAACTGTTTGAGCAATTAATAATATACCTTCATAATGTTTCTCTATCTCTATAGACACACCGAATTCTTCGGATGTCAAATCTAATGTTTCCCCTTTAAATAGCGCGTCTACAGCACTTTTCAAGACTTCAGAATACCATGACAGTCTTATAACTTTTTTGTAGTTACGAATTAATACATCTATTTAATTAACTATTTTAAAAAATAAACTTGATTAACTAAGTCTCTGTACCTATATACTTATCTATTTACATTTCTACGTAGTCGTCTGTAGTCGTGATCTACTGTACCGACACTTTCATCTCACCTCACCAAAGTCCACTCAATCGCCCCAAAGGTAATTTTTTTTTAAGCATGATAAGTATGTCATTTTTTTAAAACTGTAAAAAAACGCTTAACCAATTTAAAGTTAAATGGTTATATTTTCATTTAAGATTATTTTAAACCCTTTGTATACAATTTATATTTAATTTTTGATTCATTAAAAATCTGTAAAAATATATTGTTTGGAGTAAGTTTTTTAAAAATATTTATAATATTTAATTAAAACTAAATAATGTCACATTTTTCTATTGGCGATTGTCTTCCGGTCATTTAAAAAAAAAAAAAAAAAAAGAAAGCAAATCTTATATTACCGCTTTTAAATATTGCTGATACCCATATTCTCCTGATCCACATTCCGCTTTGGCGTCCTATACGGCTTTTCTTCCTGGGTGTATAATTGTCTCCAGGAGTCAATGTCCGACTTTTGTCCCATGTAGTGTAAGCGATTTTTCACATTCCTTTGTCAAACACTCAAAAATAATACCGTACGTTTTTTCCAAAAGCCCGTTTACCATTTTTTCTCTTCCTCTCCAAAAAATATGATGTTTTTCCATGATTTCAAGGGGAAAAACGCAACATAACCTCTTAAGTAAAACTCGTATGTACTGCTTATTAGGAAAAAAGAGTACTTTGGCATTTTCTGCAAGGAAATTGCAACTACGCAAAAGATAGCGTGGTACTTTTTCTATAAGCCAAAGATTACATTTTTTACCTGATAGAAATACTTTGCACTTTAAATACTAAATTCAGAGTACTTGTCGCATACTAAATTATCAAATAGAGCCTCGCAAGTTATGTCATCTTATCTCACTAATACATACAGCAAAGTGACAAAAATCGTAGTGCTAACCACGGAAGTAGATAAGCTATGGCGGCTCTAGAACATGGCGGTTCTAGAACAGCCCCCTCTCCACGGCGTGTACTCCTCTGCGGCGTGCCCCTGCTTCCCCTGCGGCCAATGGGCGAGCGGATCCAGCAGTTTCCTTTTTATGCGCGCGCCGCTTGAGTTTGTGCGTACTACCTGCAGCGCTACTCGAGTTGTGTGCAGTACAATTCTAAACGACGTTGGCGTTTACAACGCCTGTTTTTTCGTAGTACTCGGTAGTCTTGGCGGTTCAGAGTGGAATTCGACATATTATAAGTCGATTGTCTATTGGAGAACAGTGTCACTGGTAGCCGGGTTATGCAGCTGCACGACTAATAGCTCATTTCTTAATGAACTGCTGCTACACGATTATAGTAAGCGACCATTTGCTCGGGGATATCATAACCAGACCCACTTAGGCCACCTTACGGAAACTGAACTAAAGTGAAAAGCTATCGTATTTTTTCAAAATTTTGAGCTTATTTATTACTGTTGTTATTAGTTTTTTTTAATATCAAAACTATGTGAGAACCATCTAGGAAGTGTCAAGAATCAGTGTGCAATTTTTTAGCAAAATCGGTTAAGTAGTTTCCGTGAGTAGATAAGCTATGGCGGTCTTAGAACACGGCAGTTCTAGAACAGCCCCCCTCTCCGTGGCGTGTACCCTTCTGCGGCGTGCCCCTGCTTCCCCTGCGGCCAATGAGCGAGAGGATCCAGCAGTTTTATTTTTTTGCGCGCGCCGCTTGAGTTTGTGTGTGCTACCTGCAGCGCTACTCGAGTTGTGCGCAGTGTAATGTGCGTCTGCAGCGTTGGTTTGCGCGCGCTACTTGAATATGTAAAATGTTATGCAGCTTGCACACGCGATGGTTAAATGCATTTTTTTTTTTTCTAATGTAAGCGAGGGCGTTGCATGATAATGTAGAATGTGAAGTGGAAGGAAAATAATTGTTAACATTGTTGTTTATTTTTGATCAATCAGTTTATTAAAAAAAAAAAAAAATTTACATGTATAAAACTAGAATTGCAAAATGATTTGTTAAACACCTTATTCTTGAAATGCAAAGTATATACAGTGAAAATTTTATTACTATTTCTCTCACCATATGCTATACTTAACCAACCACGTCATGACCACTCATCCGCGTAGGCATCAGTTTTTGAATTTTAAGACGTTCATATGCTGCATAGTATGAATCACTGTCTTGCTTTGATGACTTGACTGATGTGCTAGTAATAAACCATTGTTTCAATAAGTGCGCTTTATGTACGGTACAAACTAGTTTTCTCTTTTCAAAACGATTTTGACCGTGTGTAAGGCATACAGGAGAAGAAACTTTATCTTCGAGGTGTTTGTAGGGACGACATGTTTGCGATAAATCGTGAACTTGTCATGTCAGAATTGAGCTAATGTATTGGGCTTCATCACTTCCATATGTATAAATTCTTTTAACGTTTTTAGTAATAGCTGTGAGACGATACTTCAAGTTATTTAATGAAATGTGACCTTCAAATAATTCGATTCCGTGGACTTCTAGTGTCTGGTTATTGTTATGCTTTTTTAAATCCAGCGGTAAATCATTGAAATTGCAGGGTGGTTTAACTATCCAATGACCAACAACGTTTCCTTGCAATGAAACCATGGAAAATTCTTTTGGTATGAAGTATCTATCAGCATTATGAAAGCCATTGATATTGATGATAAAATCCATGATGATGCATTTGATGAGTATCTATATATTGAGAATTTTAAGGTTGAAAATTATTTTCTCAATGTTTTCTCTATTTGACTGTTACTACTCGTGTCGCATTAGTAAAACTAAGAAAATAATAAGATACAACCCCTATTTGTAACTTCTCAGCTTTTATCAGAGCTAGCGACATCTTCCCACCCGCAGCGCTGCTTGAGTTTGCGTAAAATCTCTGCAACCGCCTCTCTGTAAGCGAGTATGAGATGCAACTTTCCTTCTCTTTGACCCCCCCCCTCCTCCGTGAGCGAGTATGAGATGCAGCTTCTCTTTTTTCCGGGCGCCTGAGCCACTGCGAGCATATCAGAGCTCGCAAGAAGTTGTGAGTATATTAAAAAAGCTGCGACTATACTTGAACAGTTGGATAGTTAGAAGCATCACTTTACTTTTTCATGCTTTCCGCTTAGAAGAGTTGTTCTTTCAAAAGAGAGAAGCAGATCATTTTAAGACGTGAAGTATAGTTATATCTCAGTAAGCTTAGGAGTCGCTCCAAATTTTTCCCTCTATGATTAATTAAAACAGCTAAATGTTCGAGCACAGTTTTCTTTTCCTCGCATGATTTATATGTCAAATGCATACCTTGTCTCATATAATTATGGCTCTACATGTATAGTTCAAAGCCCCTACGTATGCTGACTAATTCAAAGATAAAAAATTTCCAACGGGACTTCTTTTCTCGATAGGTTTGGAGCATTTTCTATCCAGAGCAGTACATAGTTGATAGAAAAATTTTACAGCAACTTTATACTGAAGGTGCTTACTTAAGAAAGTTAGGATTCATTTCAATTTTAGATAATTGTTTCAAAACTATTAAAAGAAATGAAATTATTATAGGCAGATTTTATTTTGAGAATTAAAATTTCTGAAACTATTGTAACGTCGAGTAGCAATGCACGATATCAATTTTCAAAATAACTAGCTCATTAAATATTTAAGGCAGTTGACACGCGCAAACATCATTAAACATTCATAACACACGCGCACAACAGCGTTTAAGTACAGCCACAGAAATAACAACCGAACAAAGCAGCAACATATTGTGCAATCCAGTAACCTTACGCGAAAACGGTGCACGCTACTCAATGATACTTCATACCCTGGTAACGATGCGCCCAATACATTGACAATAAGGTTTAGCAATAAAATCGAGGAATAAAGCCAGAGCCGTTA
Source organism: Copidosoma floridanum (assembly GCF_036245765.1). Classification (NCBI taxonomy): domain Eukaryota; kingdom Metazoa; phylum Arthropoda; class Insecta; order Hymenoptera; family Encyrtidae; genus Copidosoma; species Copidosoma floridanum. The sequence continues at coordinate 855,753 of NW_028321887.1, read as the reverse complement.
AATGCCCTCCAGAAATCTTTCACTGGATAGGCCAATTTTCACCATTCAAATTGGCACTAGCTTTATTCGCCGAGATAATTATAAGGGCAATGATATCAAACCAATTGATTGAGCAAAATAGGATAATTAGCGAGTATATCAATTTTTTACCTGTGTAAAGAAAGACGGAAAGAGATAAGTAATACCAAAACTTCTTTCCCTCTTTCTGACGTGATAAGAGCTGGACGCGGGAGAGACAGCCCACGTGTGTGCCGTACAATTGGCTCATAAACACTCAGCCCAATCCTATTTGACCATAAGTCATTAGGAACCTCTAATCTTCTCACGCCGAACCCTCTTTAGCGCGTAGAAATTGTGTGTAAAAGCGGCCCGTACAGGCACGAAGAGCAGTTCCCCATCGGTTCCTACCTCTAGTGTTTATCCTAGAGAACAAGAGCCCTGCTCCCAGTGCACAAGTTGCACCTAAGTCAAGTCAATAAAAAGAAAGTCGTCAAATTATATATTTTATTTTTCTTTTACCCCGAATCGTTGCGCACGAGGTTTCAGTGTGTGATCCTGACTCTCGCGCGCAGCTGGACAAACCGCCACCGGTCCGGGCGATATCGCTAACGTTACGTTAACTGGCGCGAACGAAATTTTAACGTCCCTTCCAGACGCTCAGAGATCGCGGCCATCGAAACTACGATTAATTCCGTAGCCTCCGTAAGCCGCTGACGCGAAGCTAGAGTAAACCGCGCATTATCGGACGATCGCACACGGTTAAGATCGGGTAGACGAAATCCCCAGATCCCCGTGTGGTGACAGATAAGTTCCAGTTAGGACCGAACTCGAGCCGACGGATTCGGCCTAAATCGTAAGTGTCACCTGTCCCCGCGCTATTGATCCCAGGCTATAAGGCGAAAGCCTTGGCCTAAAAATACGTGTCGCGACGTAACACTATTATAAATATTAACTGCATATGTTAAATAATATTGTTGACAATACTAAATAAGTACTATTGAACAAAAAAAATTTTGATTTTTTTGTAAATTAAGATTTTATTTATTAAAAATACGTTACATATTATGGAAACTACAATCTCAATTTATTCAAGTAACACAAATTTATTATACGACAGTTAAAAATAAAAATAAGAACTTCAATCAAATTTTAGAGAACGACACACTTTTTTCTTTTACTATTTGCTTCTTCTTCTATTATTTTCCTTTTATTTACGTACGTAACTTCACATACGATTTCGGGTAATGATATATTATGAACTGACGGTGATGATATATAAATAATTTTCTTATTATTACTCAATGGCGATGTCGTTAGATCGATTATTGATGACTTATTATTCACTACCGGCGATGTCGTTAGATCTACGACTGGCACCACTAGATTTAGTGGTTCCGCTGGCGGTGAACTCCCGTCTCAAACCTCTCCGTAAAAGAAGGTGAAGGAGACTCTGGAAAAAGACTCTCAGAGTCAAATGGTACTGACGATGCTACATCGATGTTTAAGAACGATGCTGTTTCCCATGGTGAAAAAAAGATTGATTCTAGAAAAAAAAAATTTATACAATTATATAAATTATTAATAATTATTAAAAAAAAGTTAATGAATATAGCAAAGTAATTTGCCAAAGCGCGGATAAAAATCTTGAGCTGTAGCCGTAGGTGAACTCCACCGCACCGTTTCAAGCGTCTCAAACCTCTTCGTATAGGAAAGTGTAGAAGACGCTGGAGATATATTTGCCATTGGGATGGCGATTCCAAAACAAGACGGTTCTGGAGGAAAACTTAAAGAATCAGTTTCTACTACTGCTGACATTGCTACATTTGAGAGCGGCACTGTTAGCCATGAAAAAAAAGATATTGATTCTAGAGGAGGTAGAAAAAAGTTATACAACAATTATTTTGCGGTTTATCATAAATACGTTGAAAAAAAATTATTCAATAAAATTTCACTTACCAAGGAGCACATAAAAATTCTCTTCGCAGTCAGACGCTAATGGTGGATGCAATTCAACTATCGTTGTCGGTGAATACGACGGTTGGGTTTTCAATTCTTCTAACTCGTGTATATTGGAAATTGAGCTTGTAGATATACGTTGTGGCGACGTGCAAGATTCTAAATCACAATCGTTGAAATCTTGTGGTAGCATACAATCCAAAATATTTCGGAAACTCTCTATTTCTATGAGTTGCATTTCACTATAGAACGCAGGCGATGGACGTGTATGAGCCATTTCAATGATTTTACAAAACTAAATATTTTAGCTCTCAACCCTCCTCTTATTAACTTTGAAACAGCTACTCCAAAAGCTGTAGCTTTTTCCCCCACCTTATTCTAATTTTTAGAATTTTCGCATAAGCCGATTGGAGCATTAGAAAAGGATAAAACTAAACTTCCACCACCTATGAATCATGTGTTAACGTCCGGAAGAGAAGGAAATTGCATCCCTTTTAGTGCACACGTAAAATTTCTTTCTCCCACGCATTCACAGTCCCCTCCCTAATAATATACTATGAAGGATGCTCTAGGCTGTCCTCAAGTGTCATAGTCATACTACTTGAATCAACCAAGGAGTAAAGGACTTAAACTACGAGGTAGCACAACGCATAGGTCAATACACACTCATCAAGGTATAGTAAAATCCTTATAACTATTTTTATGTAGTACATTTTTTCTTTACTCTACTAGATTACTAGATACGCAGAAATGATGTTGAGAGACAGCAGCACCAATATCTGTAAAATAAACAGCTAAAGAAATGGAGACAGTGCCAACAAAAGAAGCAGTAGCAGATGAAAACGGTAAAGTAGAAAAATTCATTTTTTGCGCGTGTGAAACATAATTTCTAACTTCCTGATGTGCACTATATCTAATACAATGATATAGATGTCTTGGGTGAAAGTTAAAATAACCCAATAAGTCTTACTCCAGGTAAAAATATATGTTGTTTTCTAAATATTCTTCAGAAAAAGAAATGCAGTTTTCTCAATGCAAATGGTTGGATAATATTGATTTACAATCACCACTTTCACCATCATGGGCATCATAGTTTTGTGAACAAAACGGAGAAGAACTGTCTGAGTCAGCACCAGGAGTCGTAGAAACAGGAGAAACTAATGCTACAGCAGTATGTAACGACAACGTGAAAGTTTCAAAGCCTGTATTTGTCCCGACTACGATCAAAGAAGAAAATATATCCCTTCCGTCAACATCATCACCATCGCAATCACTCGCAATAAACTGTCCTTTATCCGAAAATTTTGAGACGTGGTCTGAAGAAGATAAATGTGCGCTTATGGTAAGAGTACACATGTCTTTAAAAAAAGAAAAAATAAAAAGAATAGCTCGGGGGAAAAAATGATTAAGGAGATAGAAAAAATTATAAAAAAATTACAGAGAAAAGAGGCTTTGAAAAAAAACACAAAAACAAAAAGCAATAGAGAAGAAGCGAAAAGCTGATTTATTTCAGACAGGAAGATGCAAAAAAAAAAAATTTTACCTCAAAAATTATCAACTGACATATTTAAATATTAAGTGTATATTTGTAAAAAAATATACAATACGTACGTAAAATTTTTATGTAATAGAAAAATAACTTTATGATGTAATAAATTTTTTTACTTTTTAATGAAAATCCTGTCTTTTTTGTCTTAATTACACCTAAATTCAACTTTCCATATTTTTTTTACGTGCAATAATAAAACTACGTATAATTTTTTTAAAATCAAAAGTAAATTTATTTACAACAAATATTATTTGGTTTAACAATACAAAAAAAAATTTTTCATTTCATTCTCATTTGAACAATTAATAGTTTACTGTGTAATCTTCCGAATTTTACTATTCTTACTAATTTGCATCCAATCTTTTATTGCTAACACATTCTTCTCAACACACATTTAATTAATATGAAAGCTTATGACGTAGTCTTGTATGAGATTTGCAAGAGCAGGGCACCCATACTCCTCAATATTAATAACTCTGAAAAATATATATTTATTATTTACAAGAAAATGTTTATTAACATTATTACACTCACGTTATTTTTTATTCAGTTCATGATACATACTTGCATGATAGTATGTTTTGCAACTATTTTTTTTCTTATGACCTTTGACATAAACTGTTCCAACGTCAAACAGCATGCGTTTAAATTTTTCTATTCCCCCTTTCTAAGAAATATTACCAGAGTTCCAGTTTATACCATGAAAATTAGTTTCCAACCATTGATTCTGTCTTCCAATGGAAAAGGTGGGTAGAGTACAATGACGACCAGGAAAGTATCCATGTCAAGGTCAATAAAGGAAATTTCCTTGAAAACAAAGTTGTTACCAAAGCTTTTAAGGCCTTGAAAATGTACAATATGCTTCATTATTTAAAAAAATGTAATTGATGTTATTCAGCCGAGTGTAACCAAATGAATGAATTCTACTGCTAAATGTGGTTTATAATATATACATTTTAGTTGAACACATACACATGCACGCGCTTACACCCTTTCTCCATTCCTCTTGTATTTGCCAAACTTGGGATATTAAAGGAGTTGCTAGCGCCAATATCGCTTACGTCTACAAAATCGTTCGTTTAGTTAACTTCTGGTTTCAAGTTAGCCATGGTTACTATTCAATATTTTAAAGATGTGACACGTTGTATATGGCAATCATATCAACAAGTGATCAATAGGGATACTGATATATTTCAAATTCAAAGATTGATAGACATCAGCCTTACAATTGCTAAGGATTTTCATTTTTTCAGTCAAAGAAGTAATTTAATTACATCAGAAAAACAAAAATTCCAATCTGCTGAGGCTTTATTAAAAACTGTTATACAACTACTATATGATCATTTAGAAGTAGTAGAAGTGAAAAAAATATTTATGAATGAACCGCAAGTTTTGGTGACAGACAGTGAGCAAGAAGTAGCAACAGCAGTTGAGGTATTTGAAAATGAGCCTGAAGTTTTTGTACGAGAAAGCAATAAAAATATTGTAACATCAGTTGAGACATGTAAAACTAAAAACACTACATGTAATAATAATAATGAGGTTATTGTACCAGTGGTAGCTTCTAATTGCGTTCTAGGTAAAGGTGAAAGAGAAGCAAAAATATCAACACCTACGGTATGTGTTCAAGGTGATGGTATAGTACCTGCAATACAAGCTCCTCACGATGAGAATGATGCATCCGTAAGTTTGAATGATGTGAATAGCGCATTTGAAAATCGCATCACAACTGCTTTAATTGTGAATTTAAAACACTTAGATATAAAAAAGTTTCTTAAAGATGCCGAACAGAAATTTGTTCAACGAATTCAACAATCTTTAGAGGTACATGAAGCACTCAAAGTTAATACGATGTTGACAGCTGAATATGTGATAGTAAAAGATAATGTGAGGCATGTAGATTTAAAATATTTTAATACGAAATCGCATACTATTTACCAGACAACTGACTTGAATGAATGGTTTGAAATGAATGGAAAAAAATATGGATGATTTTTAAAATAAAGAGTCTGGCTGGACACTGCACTCAATTTTAAATTTAGTTGTAAATATTAATAAGCTTAATCCTATGCGAGGTAGTTCTTTCATAGACTTGCCGGATTACATAAAAAAAAGCTTGTGTAAATGTCATAAACAGAGATGTTAAATGTTTTCAATGGGCTCTTTTATCAGCAATGCATCCGGCAAAAAGCAATTTACAGCGCATCTCTAACTATATTGAATATGAAGGTGAATTGAATTTTGATGGAATTAAGTTCCCCGTAAATCCTAAAAAAATTTACAAATTTGAAAAGCAAAACAATGTTTCAATTAATTTATATTTTTAAAAAAAGAAGGGTAGTACTTACATTGTTCTTCCAAGTCACTTGACTGCAAATAAAAAATAAACATATGTAAATCTTTAACTTGTTGAGAGTTTTTACGTAGATGATCAAGAAGAACAAGAAGATAATAATAATGGATTAGAGCGTAAATATTATTATGTTTGGATAAAAAATTTATCTCACTTGGTATGCAAACAGTTATCGGTTCATGAGCATGCTGCAATTATATGTGATCTATTTTTGGTCATAACAAAAGTTAGAAATGCATGAAGTTGATTGCAAAAATGTAAATAAGTGTAAAATTACTCTACCTGATAGAAAAAAGAATGAGCATATACTCGAATCTGAAAATTTTACATATAAGAATAGAGTACCTTTCGTTGTATATGCACACTTCGAATGTTTACTGGAACCTGTCGAAAGTGACCGTGCATATCAACGTCACAAAGCATTTAGTATTGGTTATTTTATCAAGTGCTCATATGATGATAGCAAATCAGAGTATAAAAGTTATAGACAGTATGACGAAGATGAAAAAACACCTGCTCAGTGGTTTGTTCAAGATCTATATTTTCTAGCCCTGAAAGTAGAAGAATTGTATAAAAATCCTTTGAAAATGATTCACCTGACGAATAACGAGCAAATTCAATTTAACAAGGCTTCATTGTGCCATACATGCAACCAACCATTTACTTCAATAGATAAAAAAGTTAAAGATCACTGTCACCTTACTGGAAAGTGAGTGTACTTTTTCCATAATAGTAATAATTGTAGTAGTAGTAATAATAACAATAATAATAGTAATAATAATCAATTAATACCTATACATGATTTTTTTATAGATATTGTGGACCCGCACACAACAAGTGTAACATTAACTATCAAGGCTCGAGAATGATACCTATAATTTTTCATAACTTGAGCGGTTACGATTCACACTTGTTTATAAAAGAACTAGTTACATGTTTTCCAGGAAGAATTCAGCTTTTTCCGCAAACAAAAGAAAAATATATCTTGATTACAAAATACGTTGAGGGAACAGAATATAATCTCCGATTTATCGATTCATTTAAATTTATGGCTTCATCTCTTGACAAATTATCCTCATATTTAGAAGAACTAAAAGTTATAGAAACAATTTTCTCAAGTGATGATATATATACTTGCGATCAGATAAATTTATTAAAAAGTAAAGGTATTTTCCTTGTAATTACATTTCTTCGTTTGAAAAACTGAAAGAAAATAAGCTGCCATCAAAAGAAGATTTTTACAGCAGCCTTTACGAAGCTCACATAACCGATGGAAAGTATGAACACGCTGGAAATATTTGGAATAATTTTAAAAATAGAATTCTTGAAGAGCATTCTGATTTATATTTAAAGACTGACGTACTTCTACTCACTGAAATATTATAAAAATTTTCGGAATAGCTGTCATGGGGCATGTGAATTAGACCCAGCTCATTACTTTACAACTCCTGGCTTAACCTGGGATGCTATGTTGAAGTATACGAAGGTAATTTTTTTTTTCACATGCATGCGTACAACCATGGTTATATTTAAAATTTTTGGTTTTATAATAGGTGAAATTGTTAATGGACATTGACTTTGTCATGTTTATCGAGCGCGGCATACGAGGTGGGATCAGTCAATGTTGTAATCGATATGCAAAAGCTAAAAGTCCTTATATGAAAGAAGACTATCAAAAAGATAAAGATGAAAAATACCTCATGTACTATGATGTCAATAACTTATATGGATGAGCCATGACCCAACCGTTAACAGTTGCAGGTTTTAAATGGATTCAAAACACAAATTCAATGGGTATTTTAAACGTGCCTGATAATGCTGAAATCGGCTATATACTTGAAGTGGATCTTGAGTATCCTAAAACCCTTCACGACACTCATAAAGATTTACCATTCTGTGCTGAGCATATGACACCTCCTAGATCCAAACAAAATAAACTAATGACCACCTTGTATGACAAAGAATGATGTGTGATACACTACCGTGCACTCAAGCAAGCTGTAAGTCATGGTCTCCGTATAGAAAAATTCATAGAACTCTACAGTTTAAACAGAGTCCTTGGCTAAAAAAATATATCGACTTGAATAGTGAAAAACGTCAAAATGCTAAGAATGACTTTGGGAAAATGTTATATAAATTAAAAAATACTGCCGTTTATGAAAAGACTATGGAAAATGAACGTTAACGAGATGATGTTAAACTCATTAATAAGAGGGAGGGGAGATATGGTGCAGAGCCATATATTGCACGACCAAATTTCCATAGCTGTAATATTTTTTAACAGCAACTTGTGGCTACACGGAAAGAGTCCATGCGTACGGAAACCGTGCTGTAGGGAGGTACGCCGCTTGACAAAGAATATCTCGTCTTCGGATTTTTACCCAGATAACCAACCGTTTACCGTTGGTTGGGAAAGTTGGCCTAGAGAATACCGTTGTGGGTATGCCGTTGGGACGAACTACTGAAGAGAAGGCTGATGAAATTTCCAGTTGATGTGGCTGCCCGAACCTTTCCAGGTTGTTTTCTTTGGCTTGCTGTTGTAGCAAAATCTGCTCTGGTATAGCACCAGGTTGGTTGGAAGAACGGCCACAAAACCCTGAAGTGTTAGAGCAGACGTTGCCCTGGCTCGACGTCTCCTGGTATTACGCCAGACACGTTGGCGTTAAGAACACCTTTTATTCGTGGCACTCATTAATCTTGGTGGTTTAGGATGGAATTCGATTCAAGTCGCTTGTTCAGTGGAGAAAAGTGTTGCTAGTATCCGCGATACCCAGCTGCATTGCTCACAACTCTTCTCTTGGTACACTGATGGTGAACGATATGGTTTTTGGAAATTTTCTCGGGGATATTATAACCGGACCCATTTACTTTTATTGCAGGTAGCTTTGATTTTACTACTACGCTACCTAGTGGATGCTACCAAACTAAGGTAAAAAGCTAGCGTATTTTTGCAAAAATTTAAGCTCATTTATTGCTACTGTTATTACTTTTTTCAAGATAAAAACTGTACTTAAACTATCTAGGAAGTGTCAAGAATCAGTATGCAAAATTTCAGCCAAATCTGTTAAGCAGTTTTCGCAGTTAGTCATTGCAGCGGTTTTAGCGGCTTTGCTTTATATATTGTTAAGATAAGACTAGCGATCCCCTCTCCCCCCTATCTCGGCTTCGTCCGAGATTCACTGTATGAAGCACTTTATTGTGTTGACATGTTACGTCAAATGATTTCAGTTAAAAATTTTAAATCTATTCTTGACACCTTTCAGAATAAAAAACTTCTAATAAATAAATTTTTTTGCTTAGAATCGATGCAGATATTTTGTCCAATAATAAGCTGTAAAAAAGTTTTTAAAAAAAGTAAAAAAAAGATACTGGAAAGTACAGTGCGTTTCTTGCGCTCTGAACTAGTTGTTGACTCTAAAAAATGGCCGTTGATTTACAATTTCTCACGTTATAATATATCAAAAGGGCTATTCGTTGAAGCTGATTCAAAACTGATAAAAAATATATAATTATAAAGTGTTTTTGCAATCAGAACACTTTACTACCAGAGCAACACAGTCCTGAAACCTCACATCAACATTTTATAAGCGCCACAATAAATACAAATATGTATGAAAGATTTGAGTAATCAACGTCAGATTTATTACAAAAAGCCGATCTATCACTTAATGATTTATTTATTCTAATCTCGATGTATGTTCTGATTCAGTTTTTTGATGCCTAAAATTCTATATATTTAAAGCATTTAAAGTTTTCCTTCCCGTTTACTCTCTTGCAACTCTAAGCAGTTTTTGTTAAAAACTTTTGTAAACCCTCCATGGGCTGTTTTTAACTAGCTTTGTTAAGTTATAATATATTTATTGGCAACGCAGTTCAACGTTAGATGGCCCTAAAAAGAATTAGTGAGCTAGTTTTTGACTAAAGTTCTTAAAAAATGTGACTGAAGCCAACCCTTTGGCTAGTGAAAGTAAAGGCTCCAAATGAAAGAAAAGAAACTTTATTCTAAAATAACTTTGACACTGTTTTTTTATTACAGATCCTTATTATTTATTTGTTTCTTTTAAAATAATTAAATAATTGTTTATACAATTTTTCATAATTTTCATATTTACAAAAAAAAAATTTAGGTACTGTACAATTACAATAATTTATTTTTGTTGCGTTTTCTTCTTTCACAAAATTTAGAGAGGTGGAAGGAGTGCAAATATATGCAGCAACGCTGGAAATTGTTTTTCTTATATGGATCAGCTTACATACACACTTCTATGCATACTTGACCCCTTTTTTCGTGTGTTATTACACAAAAAAAAATATAGATCTATTTAAAAATGAAACGGGTTTTTATCTAAAACTAATCTTTCATACAAACAAAAAATGGGGGGCTTATACAGATCTTATAAATGTAATTTTTAGTGATTTTTCCATAATTTTATATGTTAAATTGCAAATTTTTAAAATTGAACATGTGAAAGAGGGTACAGTGCATTAATCTGCAATTTTTTTGGGGTATTTCTTATGGTATTGTGAGTATACTTTTGGTGCTTCTATAATATTTGTCAAAAAAATCTATATGTGATGAACTTCCTGAAGGGACATTGTTTATATTGTATTGTGCCACAATATATTGTTTATAATGTTTTAGTTATTAAATATTAGAACATTTGTTGAAACCACACCCAACTAACGTAGGTATACTTATTCCAACGATAATTGCACTACCTTTGTACACACAATATCGTTTCATGGAAGGTATATTTATATTTATAATTATATTATCTGCCATTTAATTTTATAGAAGTATAACTTCTTACTTGGATACCCAAGCACCCACTGTCCACTGGTTTTTAAATGATGAAAAAATGATACTAATTCTAATATTAATTCATCATTTTCTACAAGCCCAAAATATTAAAGAAAGCAATGAAAAAGGCTTACCTGTATGAGTACACTAGAAAGGGGGATAAAGAGAGAGAGAGAGAGAGAGCGCGACAGCAGACGATAAATGATCAATGGCTCTCTTTATTTCACTTACTTTTACAGGTACCGCTAAAATGCCTTTTTCATTTTTTTTTTTTTTCAACGTTTTGCGCTTGTCGAAACAAAATTGAAAGTGCTTATTGATAGTAAATTTTTTACCCTACACGCTGATATTTTTATTTTTTCTGTTTATCAAACCGTTAAAAGATATAACCCAATTGAACTGTAAAACACAATTTTACTTAATTTTGATATTATTACACCACTGAAAAATATATAAGGCAGGCTCAATTATATATAATATAAGAAAACGCCCAATTATAGATCAATTTTCTAATTCATAAGTTTCTCGGTTGGTATCCATAAATAATAAAAACAAAGATTGGATTGGCGTGCAGCATAATACAATCGACAAGGTCCCTGACTACCAATCCAGAAGATGTGGTTCGATTCTCAGAATCAGTAAAATCTGAAAATTTTATTTAAACGTATATAATATGTAATATTTATGCGTACGTGTGTATATAATATATTTACAATACATATATGATATTTAACTATTATATACTCTTCTATATAGCTATCCATACGGGTAATACATTTTACAAACAAGAGAGGGATGGCAGTAAGGATGGGAGGCAGTGAGGATGGCAGTAAGCGCGTGGAGAAAGAGGCAAGGAGCCGAGCTGTCGAGTTTCACCGGAGATCGTGCCATCGCAAGGATCGCTTCATCGCGTCAGTCGAACCCCCAAGCGCATCAATAGATGTTTCATATCAAAAAATTAAATAACATACATTATGTTATTGAAAGAACTTTCAACTCCAGTCCACATAAAAAAAATTTGTAAAAAATTTGGCTTATTACAGCAATAATGTTGTTTATACTTTTTTATTAAACAATAAAAAATGATAAGTATTACTTGAATAACATTTTTCTCATTTTTCGTGCTCATAAATAATCAATCACACTTAAAAATTCAGTTTTTATAGTAAAAACTTTTTCATTTCTTTAGAAATAAATCTTGGATCCTTTTTTACCTGCCTTAAGGAGGCTTGGGCGTTTGGTGTCGTATCTATTGAGGGGCCCCTGTGGGGTACTTGTCATACAAATGATTCTTTGTAATATTTTTTTTATAATCATTTTGATTATACACATGTGTGAACAAAATAGCAATAATACGCCGAAAAGTCATTGGGAAAATCGATATTAAAAAGTTTATTAGTTTTCCTGAGGTACCTTGTGTAAAGATGACGGCCCTGCCACGATAAAGCTGACAACACTGTACTCTCTTGCTTTCATCTGCTATCATATACCTATACTTGTGTTAGACTTAAATTTTCATGCTTGTATGTTTATGAATGTACAGCGCATGTGCACTTACAGTACCTGAACAAAACAATTCTCATGTTCGATGTTTTCCTCGCTATTTTCTCAAAATTTAACGTGTTGATCCTATTCTTTTTTTTAAATAATAGATTCTTTATACTTTCAAGTACATGAACCAATTTAATGTGTGGGCCCACAGCTTTTTATTGCGGTACGGTAGTCTATTGAATTTCGGGTTCCGTAAGGTTGCGTGTTAAAATGACGAATTTTCACAAACGATTTTCTCGAAAATAAATGTGTTGACCTACCTATTTTGTTTTCCTAAAAAAATCTAGCAAACTTTATCTATATAATCTCTGAATTTCAGACCTAGCCAGCATTTATCTCAAAATCGCCCAAGCTTCCTTAATACTTTTTGCTTATTAAAACCCTAGTAAACTCATTAATGCAATCCTACCGACCTGGTGATGGCACCAACATAAGTGTGTATCTTACAAACTTAAAAAGAAGTTAATAAACATTATCATGATAGTATTCAGGCGTGAGTATGCACAACTTATTGTATAATATACATCCATGATTGAACCAAAAATAATACTAAATATCATAAAATGCATAATATTTTATTTTACAGTATGCACCTGTGGTGATGAAAAGCACGCGATGGCTCAGTCGGCTACCCGGAAAGCGTTTTTAACGTCTTAAAGCTCAGAAATATTGCGACTACTAGAGGTCAGAAGCCTGTAAGCTCATGAATGAGTAACTCTGACTTATCTTGCTTCGAATGCTTAACTGTAACAGGCAAGATTGAGAACAGCATGCAAGCGGTCAAACATTTGCAGCGCTCATCTCGAAATTGGATATACTACAGCTCGACGCTAGATGGACTGTAGAGCGTCGAGAGTGGGGACGTCACAGCTCAGAGTTTGGCACCTGAAAGGCGAAACTTTGGGCTAGCAAGTGAAGGCAAGATTTCAAGCCGTAGCGTGTTGAACGTTGGATCATATTAGTTAATAAGTCAATTAGATAATAGGTTTACTGAGTGATTCTTATTCTACATACATTATAATATAAAATTCAAATAGTGTTTATTAAAAAGGGGGAAAAATTTAATTGAATTTTACATTGTTCGTAAAATTAAACTGTAAAATAAGTCTTAATGCAAAAGTATGTTAAATTCATGTAATAAAAATAAAATAATGTTTGTAAAGTTTTTGTGAACCGGTCTAAATGTAGGTAAGGAAAAATTAAATTAAGCAATATTTTGTTTTTTTATTTATCTATCGAAATAAATACGTACACGAAGCACTTCTAGCGTAATCCTAGCAATAACTATACAGTATATACTATATTTTGTACCTCGAAACAATATAACGCTGGCTATTTTTTTTAACTAATAAAACTAGGTCTAATCGGGGGGAGATTTTTTTAGAGAGTACAATGCAGTAGCATTATTGTTCAATAAAACCTTGAAAGCTTGATATTTATGGTCATAATAAATTGTATCAATTCAATAAAAATAATGTAGACAGACGAGTGACTAATTTTTACCAGGTTTAATGTTTGTATTTGGGATGGGAACATAATTAACATGACTGTTGTCTTGATGATAACTCATTGCAAGTTGTTTTTTGGTCAACAATCCGTTGCATAAATACTTGCTAGAGTTAAGATAGTTAATATTTAAATTAATTCTTCGAACAAAAATTGATCAGATCATTTTCAGCGACTTGGAAATAGCCAGGTAACTTTGACAAAACCAGTAGACTAAAAATGAACTAAAAATATCATGTTGATAAAAAAAATTAATTCCATTTCTTAAAACAAGTACATTGCAATGAGCATATTGCCGCAAGATTACTTATTCATGTTGAATTGGAATGGTATTTAGATGTCAATATCTCAAAAAGTAAATGAGACACAGTGTAAATTATCAAACACACACATAATAAGTTCAACATTAAGTTGTAAATTCAAAACCTTTAATATGGCAAATGTTACACTCCATCGTAACAGTCTATTAAGAAATAAAATAATAATTAAAATAAACGTAAGTTAAATGACACATACCTACTCCTGCATGCTGTTTGTTCCTTATCGAAATATGAGTAATTAAGCGTTATTCAAACTAAACAACACTAACGTCATGAGGCATTTAAATTTTGAGTTTTGAAAACACAACTGTTAATAAAAATATTCCAATACAGTCTCGTGTATAACCTTATAATAATAAATAATAACAAATTATGAAACGTATTATTATATAAATACATACAGTAGACGATGGAATTCTATATACGTTGTACTGTAGACCTTATAAAAATACATTCGCAAAAACTTTTCACCTCCGCGAGTCAACATTCAACACGCTATAGTTCGAAATCTCGCCTTCACTCGCTAGCCCGAAGTTTCGCCTGTCAGGTGCCAAACTCTGAGCTGTGGCGTCCCCACTCTCGACGCTTTACAGTCCATCTAGCGTCGAGCTGTAGTATATCTTATTTCGAAGTGAGCGCTGCAAATATTTGACCGCTTGCGTATTGTTTTTATTTTGACTCGCACAATACGGTATTCAACAGTTTACGTTCTAGAGTGTCCAGACCTGCAAGCGCAGAAAATTTTTGATCCGCAAAGCAACAATATTTCTTTCTGTGTAGGTCGTAGGTCGGCACGCAGAAAACCACGGTTCGACTTCCAGCCAGTGCAACTTCTTCGAGGAAATACGTCTGTAAATTTTTACGCGTGCTTTTTTACCACGCAATGCTTTTCGTAGAGGCGATAGGTGACCTTCTCACAGCAAAATTGATTATTCCCCCCCCCCCACAATTGGGTGGCCTCCCACTCCTCTTCTTCTTCTTTTCCAATTGCTTAGTGCCCAGAGTAGTCCCCTTAATAGGAGCTCTATGTATAACACTGTAATATACTAGCGGCCCTCCCGTCTCGGCTTCGCACAAGATTCACTGAATAAAAGAGCGAAGTATGATGACACTTGATGTAAAACGTTTTCTGTCAACAATTTTACATCTATTTCCAACACTTCTTAACAGAAAAATCTTTTTATTAAAAACGTATGTATTCGGAATCCATGCAGTTTATTTTGTCAAATAATCATAAGCTGTAAAAAGTGAAAAAAACTATAATTATACTGAGAAGTACCATGCGTTTCTTATGCTATCAAATAATTGCTGGCCCTACAGGGCCGTTGATTTTTACTTTCTCACGTTATTATAAATGAAAAGGACTACTTGTTAAAACTATAAACATTTGAAACTGAGAAAAAATATATAATTGAAAAATTGTTTTTTTTAATCTTATAACTTGGTTACCAGAGCAACAAAGTCCAGGGTTATAATGTAAATTTGATCTCTTTCGTAATGAATTATTTATTTGTCGATTTTGACGCTGATGTTTTAATCTCAATAAATGTTTTGCATCAGTTTTCTGACGCCTACAATTGTAAACATTTAAAGCATTTGAAGTTGTCCTTCCAACTCGCTCTTTTATGACTATAGGCATGATTAAAACTTTTGTGAGACCTAAAGGCTTTTTTTTGTCAACTATGTTAGGTTGTAATGTATGTGTTGGCCAGGTAGTTCGACATCCGATGGCCCTAAAAGGACCGGTGAGCTAAACCCTTCCTTGACTAAAGTTTCAAGCAAATGTGGCTGTCTGGATTCCTCCGGGTGATCTTTTCTGGCCTGCTGTTGTAGCACCAGACTGATCGTGAGGAAAACTACAACGTCTGAAGCGTCAGAGCTAGTTGTAGAGCTCTTTACCAAGCCGGGTGTTAAGCCGGGTGTTAAGTCGGAGACGTTGGTGTCAAAAGCACCTTTTTTTTGCAGAACTCAGTCGTTTTGGTGATCTGGTGGGGAGATTGGTTCGTGATGCTTGCCCATTGGAGACTGTCCCGTTTGCTAAAATTTATTTTTCCTTTATAGCTGTTAGGTTCGCCTAGCACAGACCTCGGAGAGCATTGGTGATTCATGGTTGAATGCTTATAGAGACGAGACAGTAATGTAATGTGGGGTCAGTAGTGATACTTCTAGCCATTCCTTATTATTCTTGATGATGGAGAGCTGGCTGTATGGGTACCTTGACTCTAACCCTTGGAGTCTTTGCATGTGGAGACCGTGCTAGAGGGAGGTACGCCACTGACCTAAGAATATCTCGTCTTTGGGTTGTTCCCCGGATAACCAACCGCTCATCAGTACTCGGGAAAGTGGGCCTTGATAATACCTTCTCTGTGGACATGCCGTTCCTACGAACCACTGAGGAGACTGTTGTAGCTGCCCTAACTTAGAGTTGTTCTCCCTAGCTTACTGTTGTAATACAATCTGCTCTGGTAGCATCACCAGGTCGGTTAGAAGAATGACCATAAAACTCTAAATTACTAGGGCAGAGTATGCTCTGGCTAGATGTTTCCTGGTATTTTGCCGGAGACATTAGCATTCAGAACGTCTTATTATTGGTGGCTTCTTGTCAATCATGATGGTTCAGGATTAAGTTTGACGTAAGTCGCTCGTCCATTAGAGAACAGTGTCGGCGGTAACCGGGATACCTAGCTGCACGACTCTCATCTCTAGGCTTTCCGCACTGGTGGTGAACGACTGTGTATTCGGTACGTTGCTCGGGCCTATTATAACCACACTTATTTAATTCAATTGCAGGTTGTTTCGATTTTACTTCAACGCCAAGTAGTGTCTTCAACTGAACTAAAGCGCAAAGCTAGCGTATTTTTTCAAATTTTTGAGCATATTTATTGCTTTTGTTATTCGTTTTTTTTTTTCAGGATAAAAACTATGCTAAAACCCTCTAGAAAGTGTCAAGAATCGGTGTAAGCGACCAAATTAACGGTGGGCGCATGAGCAGCGCGGTCGGAATATATTCCCACACCATAATACATAAAGCTAGTATTTAAGGAGGTAAGAGGACGGTTGAAGCTAAGGGCTAACGTAGTGGGCAGCATACGGAGGAGGTGTACGGACACTGGGACGACGCGTAGACGCCTCGTTTGCCACCACGCCGTTGTAACCATGAGACTCCGTGCCTCCTGGCTTGTTGATGAGAGTCAAATCCGGGTAGGTCTGTTCTTGAATAGCCTATGCCGTCAGGCGACAGATACATTTCCCCGTAAAATTTATTTTTTCTAATTTTCTACCATTTATTAACATTATTATTATGTTCTATTTTGTAATACAACGAAGGTCCATACTTATCTGTGTATCTATCGCCTTCAACCGTTCGATCGCAAAATGATGTTGTGCTAATGTATAATAGGTTGCGATGTAATACAAACTCCGCATCATTTCGTGAGCTTACACGCAGCGAGCGACGATGTCGATGTAATTGAAAAGGCGCGCGTGTAGCTAGTTCCGTGAGAGAACGATAGATGGGAGGGTTCCCGAGGGAAAAGCGAGCGGCGCGAGGAGCGAATATGCGTATAGTATAAGGCAGTAGTGCGATTTTGACCACGGTAGAGGTAAGTGCTGATACGAGAGTTTCGTTCTTGTAATTTCATTTTTATCAATAAAATACATCAAAAATGTATTTTGTGGTAACCTCTTATTTGTTATCGATCCTTCTCCCGTCAATTACAATCGGTATGCAAAGTTTCAGCAAAATCGGTTGAGTAGTTTTCGCGGTTTATTGCAACGGTTTTAGTGGCTTTCCTTTATATATTAGTAAGATGGAAAAAATCTGTGGTGACGATAGCAGAAAAGAACAAGTCAAAGTAGTAGCAGGAGGAGTTTGAATAGTCATTGCCACATCAGGGCACCTTGATTTAAACTGGAAATTGACTTAGTATAAAGTAAAAATTGAATGCCACATGTGTACCTTATTTAGTTTTGAATAAAGCTATAGTCGCATACTGGGTATGGGTTTGAGGCACCAATTACGAAATCCATTATAGTTTATTCCAATTCCAATGGATTGGAATTCCAATTCCAATCCATTATGTTCTGCCTATTTTTGACGGATCCAATACAGTAACTACCTTTACAGCTTCTCCCACGTGATTAGCTATCCCTTCTATCGATTCTTTCCTCTTATTGGATGATACTACTCCCACTATACTGTAATGACCCCATGGTCGAGTATTTGTACAATCAAGTAGCAAATATCGTTTGTCGTCATGAGCACTTAGTGCAGTTTTTGTCTCTTTTTTACTAAAAAGCTGATGATGATGCGATCTAACATTTTTTTGCTCTCGTTTAATAATAGTGTTTTCATGCAAACATGTTATGTAATCATCAAAAGTTATTGTAGCCTTAACAATGGAACTTTTAGTAACTTTTGCCTTCTTTACGGGATTTTGATCTTTAATTTTCACACTGTACATTTTGCTCCTTAGTCCCACGAATTCCAACATGATTTTTCCATTACATTCATCCTTCATTAAACCAACAATTTTTTATTAATGAGTGGTATACTAAATCTAGTATCCAAATGATAGTCTGAAGTATCGAATTTTTTAATTATTTTCCCGCATTATATTATAAATATTTTGGTTCGTTATTTCGTACACAAGACTATCAGTATCTGTGTACAAAAATTTGCACTAGTCTTTCATTTTACTTTTATAAAAGTTATAATGAAATTGGCACACAAAGGTCTTTGACAGGTCCAAGACACTTAATCCGACGTATATTGGTTTTTTTATATAAACATCCGTACGAAGTAATTGTATACACAAAAAGAAATATTGTTGCTTTGCGGATCAAAAATTTTCTGCGCTTGCAGGTCTGGACACTCTAGAACGTAAACTGTTGAATACCGTATTGTGCGAGTCAAAATAAAAACAATACGCAAGCGGTCAAATATTTGCAGCGCTCACTTCGAAATAAGATATACTACAGCTCGACGCTAGATGGACTGTAAAGCGTCGAGAGTGGGGACGCCACAGCTCAGAGTTTGGCACCTGACAGGCGAAACTTCGGGCTAGCGAGTGAAGGCGAGATTTCGAACTATAGCGTGTTGAATGTTGACTCGCGGAGGTGAAAAGTTTTTGCGAATGTATTTTTATAAGGTCTACAGTACAACGTATATAGAATTCCATCGTCTACTGTATGTATTTATATAATAATACGTTTCATAATTTGTTATTATTTATTATTATAAGGTTATACACGAGACTGTATTGGAATATTTTTATTAACAGTTGTGTTTTCAAAACTCAAAATTTAAATGCCTCATGACGTTAGTGTTGTTTAGTTTGAATAACGCTTAATTACTCATATTTCGATAAGGAACAAACAGCATGCAGGAGTAGGTATGTGTCATTTAACTTACGTTTATTTTAATTATTATTTTATTTCTTAATAGACTGTTACGATGGAGTGTAACATTTGCCATATTAAAGGTTTTGAATTTACAACTTAATGTTGAACTTATTATGTGTGTGTTTGATAATTTACACTGTGTCTCATTTACTTTTTGAGATATTGACATCTAAATACCATTCCAATTCAACATGAATAAGTAATCTTGCGGCAATATGCTCATTGCAATGTACTTGTTTTAAGAAATGGAATTAATTTTTTTTATCAACATGATATTTTTAGTTCATTTTTAGTCTACTGGTTTTGTCAAAGTTACCTGGCTATTTCCAAGTCGCTGAAAATGATCTGATCAATTTTTGTTCGAAGAATTAATTTAAATATTAATTATCTTAACTCTAGCAAGTATTTATGCAACGGATTGTTGACCAAAAAACAACTTGCAATGAGTTATCATCAAGACAACAGTCATGTTAATTATGTTCCCATCCCAAATACAAACATTAAACCTGGTAAAAATTAGTCACTCGTCTGTCTACATTATTTTTATTGAATTGATACAATTTATTATGACCATAAATATCAAGCTTTCAAGGTTTTATTGAACAATAATGCTACTGCATTGTACTCTCTAAAAAAATCTCCCCCCGATTAGACCTAGTTTTATTAGTTAAAAAAAATAGCCAGCGTTATATTGTTTCGAGGTACAAAATATAGTATATACTGTATAGTTATTGCTAGGATTACGCTAGAAGTGCTTCGTGTACGTATTTATTTCGATAGATAAATAAAAAAACAAAATATTGCTTAATTTAATTTTTCCTTACCTACATTTAGACCGGTTCACAAAAACTTTACAAACATTATTTTATTTTTATTACATGAATTTAACATACTTTTGCATTAAGACTTATTTTACAGTTTAATTTTACGAACAATGTAAAATTCAATTAAATTTTTCCCCCTTTTTAATAAACACTATTTGAATTTTATATTATAATGTATGTAGAATAAGAATCACTCAGTAAACCTATTATCTAATTGACTTATTAACTAATATGATCCAACGTTCAACACGCTACGGCTTGAAATCTTGCCTTCACTTGCTAGCCCAAAGTTTCGCCTTTCAGGTGCCAAACTCTGAGCTGTGACGTCCCCACTCTCGACGCTCTACAGTCCATCTAGCGTCGAGCTGTAGTATATCCAATTTCGAGATGAGCGCTGCAAATGTTTGACCGCTTGCATGCTGTTCTCAATCTTGCCTGTTACAGTTAAGCATTCGAAGCAAGATAAGTCAGAGTTACTCATTCATGAGCTTACAGGCTTCTGACCTCTAGTAGTCGCAATATTTCTGAGCTTTAAGACGTTAAAAACGCTTTCCGGGTAGCCGACTGAGCCATCGCGTGCTTTTCATCACCACAGGTGCATACTGTAAAATAAAATATTATGCATTTTATGATATTTAGTATTATTTTTGGTTCAATCATGGATGTATATTATACAATAAGTTGTGCATACTCACGCCTGAATACTATCATGATAATGTTTATTAACTTCTTTTTAAGTTTGTAAGATACACACTTATGTTGGTGCCATCACCAGGTCGGTAGGATTGCATTAATGAGTTTACTAGGGTTTTAATAAGCAAAAAGTATTAAGGAAGCTTGGGCGATTTTGAGATAAATGCTGGCTAGGTCTGAAATTCAGAGATTATATAGATAAAGTTTGCTAGATTTTTTTAGGAAAACAAAATAGGTAGGTCAACACATTTATTTTCGAGAAAATCGTTTGTGAAAATTCGTCATTTTAACACGCAACCTTACGGAACCCGAAATTCAATAGACTACCGTACCGCAATAAAAAGCTGTGGGCCCACACATTAAATTGGTTCATGTACTTGAAAGTATAAAGAATCTATTATTTAAAAAAAAGAATAGGATCAACACGTTAAATTTTGAGAAAATAGCGAGGAAAACATCGAACATGAGAATTGTTTTGTTCAGGTACTGTAAGTGCACATGCGCTGTACATTCATAAACATACAAGCATGAAAATTTAAGTCTAACACAAGTATAGGTATATGATAGCAGATGAAAGCAAGAGAGTACAGTGTTGTCAGCTTTATCGTGGCAGGGCCGTCATCTTTACACAAGGTACCTCAGGAAAACTAATAAACTTTTTAATATCGATTTTCCCAATGACTTTTCGGCGTATTATTGCTATTTTGTTCACACATGTGTATAATCAAAATGATTATAAAAAAAATATTACAAAGAATCATTTGTATGACAAGTACCCCACAGGGGCCCCTCAATAGATACGACACCAAACGCCCAAGCCTCCTTAAGGCAGGTAAAAAAGGATCCAAGATTTATTTCTAAAGAAATGAAAAAGTTTTTACTATAAAAACTGAATTTTTAAGTGTGATTGATTATTTATGAGCACGAAAAATGAGAAAAATGTTATTCAAGTAATACTTATCATTTTTTATTGTTTAATAAAAAAGTATAAACAACATTATTGCTGTAATAAGCCAAATTTTTTACAAATTTTTTTTATGTGGACTGGAGTTGAAAGTTCTTTCAATAACATAATGTATGTTATTTAATTTTTTGATATGAAACATCTATTGATGCGCTTGGGGGTTCGACTGACGCGATGAAGCGATCCTTGCGATGGCACGATCTCCGGTGAAACTCGACAGCTCGGCTCCTTGCCTCTTTCTCCACGCGCTTACTGCCATCCTCACTGCCTCCCATCCTTACTGCCATCCCTCTCTTGTTTGTAAAATGTATTACCCGTATGGATAGCTATATAGAAGAGTATATAATAGTTAAATATCATATATGTATTGTAAATATATTATATACACACGTACGCATAAATATTACATATTATATACGTTTAAATAAAATTTTCAGATTTTACTGATTCTGAGAATCGAACCACATCTTCTGGATTGGTAGTCAGGGACCTTGTCGATTGTATTATGCTGCACGCCAATCCAATCTTTGTTTTTATTATTTATGGATACCAACCGAGAAACTTATGAATTAGAAAATTGATCTATAATTGGGCGTTTTCTTATATTATATATAATTGAGCCTGCCTTATATATTTTTCAGTGGTGTAATAATATCAAAATTAAGTAAAATTGTGTTTTACAGTTCAATTGGGTTATATCTTTTAACGGTTTGATAAACAGAAAAAATAAAAATATCAGCGTGTAGGGTAAAAAATTTACTATCAATAAGCACTTTCAATTTTGTTTCGACAAGCGCAAAACGTTGAAAAAAAAAAAAAATGAAAAAGGCATTTTAGCGGTACCTGTAAAAGTAAGTGAAATAAAGAGAGCCATTGATCATTTATCGTCTGCTGTCGCGCTCTCTCTCTCTCTCTCTCTTTATCCCCCTTTCTAGTGTACTCATACAGGTAAGCCTTTTTCATTGCTTTCTTTAATATTTTGGGCTTGTAGAAAATGATGAATTAATATTAGAATTAGTATCATTTTTTCATCATTTAAAAACCAGTGGACAGTGGGTGCTTGGGTATCCAAGTAAGAAGTTATACTTCTATAAAATTAAATGGCAGATAATATAATTATAAATATAAATATACCTTCCATGAAACGATATTGTGTGTACAAAGGTAGTGCAATTATCGTTGGAATAAGTATACCTACGTTAGTTGGGTGTGGTTTCAACAAATGTTCTAATATTTAATAACTAAAACATTATAAACAATATATTGTGGCACAATACAATATAAACAATGTCCCTTCAGGAAGTTCATCACATATAGATTTTTTTGACAAATATTATAGAAGCACCAAAAGTATACTCACAATACCATAAGAAATACCCCAAAAAAATTGCAGATTAATGCACTGTACCCTCTTTCACATGTTCAATTTTAAAAATTTGCAATTTAACATATAAAATTATGGAAAAATCACTAAAAATTACATTTATAAGATCTGTATAAGCCCCCCATTTTTTGTTTGTATGAAAGATTAGTTTTAGATAAAAACCCGTTTCATTTTTAAATAGATCTATATTTTTTTTTGTGTAATAACACACGAAAAAAGGGGTCAAGTATGCATAGAAGTGTGTATGTAAGCTGATCCATATAAGAAAAACAATTTCCAGCGTTGCTGCATATATTTGCACTCCTTCCACCTCTCTAAATTTTGTGAAAGAAGAAAACGCAACAAAAATAAATTATTGTAATTGTACAGTACCTAAATTTTTTTTTTGTAAATATGAAAATTATGAAAAATTGTATAAACAATTATTTAATTATTTTAAAAGAAACAAATAAATAATAAGGATCTGTAATAAAAAAACAGTGTCAAAGTTATTTTAGAATAAAGTTTCTTTTCTTTCATTTGGAGCCTTTACTTTCACTAGCCAAAGGGTTGGCTTCAGTCACATTTTTTAAGAACTTTAGTCAAAAACTAGCTCACTAATTCTTTTTAGGGCCATCTAACGTTGAACTGCGTTGCCAATAAATATATTATAACTTAACAAAGCTAGTTAAAAACAGCCCATGGAGGGTTTACAAAAGTTTTTAACAAAAACTGCTTAGAGTTGCAAGAGAGTAAACGGGAAGGAAAACTTTAAATGCTTTAAATATATAGAATTTTAGGCATCAAAAAACTGAATCAGAACATACATCGAGATTAGAATAAATAAATCATTAAGTGATAGATCGGCTTTTTGTAATAAATCTGACGTTGATTACTCAAATCTTTCATACATATTTGTATTTATTGTGGCGCTTATAAAATGTTGATGTGAGGTTTCAGGACTGTGTTGCTCTGGTAGTAAAGTGTTCTGATTGCAAAAACACTTTATAATTATATATTTTTTATCAGTTTTGAATCAGCTTCAACGAATAGCCCTTTTGATATATTATAACGTGAGAAATTGTAAATCAACGGCCATTTTTTAGAGTCAACAACTAGTTCAGAGCGCAAGAAACGCACTGTACTTTCCAGTATCTTTTTTTTACTTTTTTTAAAAACTTTTTTACAGCTTATTATTGGACAAAATATCTGCATCGATTCTAAGCAAAAAAATTTATTTATTAGAAGTTTTTTATTCTGAAAGGTGTCAAGAATAGATTTAAAATTTTTAACTGAAATCATTTGACGTAACATGTCAACACAATAAAGTGCTTCATACAGTGAATCTCGGACGAAGCCGAGATAGGGGGGAGAGGGGATCGCTAGTCTTATCTTAACAATATATAAAGCAAAGCCGCTAAAACCGCTGCAATGACTAACTGCGAAAACTGCTTAACAGATTTGGCTGAAATTTTGCATACTGATTCTTGACACTTCCTAGATAGTTTAAGTACAGTTTTTATCTTGAAAAAAGTAATAACAGTAGCAATAAATGAGCTTAAATTTTTGCAAAAATACGCTAGCTTTTTACCTTAGTTTGGTAGCATCCACTAGGTAGCGTAGTAGTAAAATCAAAGCTACCTGCAATAAAAGTAAATGGGTCCGGTTATAATATCCCCGAGAAAATTTCCAAAAACCATATCGTTCACCATCAGTGCACCAAGAGAAGAGTTGTGAGCAATGCAGCTGGGTATCGCGGATACTAGCAACACTTTTCTCCACTGAACAAGCGACTTGAATCGAATTCCATCCTAAACCACCAAGATTAATGAGTGCCACGAATAAAAGGTGTTCTTAACGCCAACGTGTCTGGCGTAATACCAGGAGACGTCGAGCCAGGGCAACGTCTGCTCTAACACTTCAGGGTTTTGTGGCCGTTCTTCCAACCAACCTGGTGCTATACCAGAGCAGATTTTGCTACAACAGCAAGCCAAAGAAAACAACCTGGAAAGGTTCGGGCAGCCACATCAACTGGAAATTTCATCAGCCTTCTCTTCAGTAGTTCGTCCCAACGGCATACCCACAACGGTATTCTCTAGGCCAACTTTCCCAACCAACGGTAAACGGTTGGTTATCTGGGTA
The DNA here is from genome assembly GCF_036245765.1 of Copidosoma floridanum. NCBI lineage: Eukaryota > Metazoa > Arthropoda > Insecta > Hymenoptera > Encyrtidae > Copidosoma > Copidosoma floridanum. Next base: position 830,328 of record NW_028321887.1, on the reverse strand, counting down.
AAAATCCGAAGACGAGATATTCTTTGTCAAGCGGCGTACCTCCCTACAGCACGGTTTCCGTACGCATGGACTCCGAGGGTAAGAGTGAAGCTACCCACAGCCGGCTCTATCATCAATAATAATAATGATGATAATAATAATAATAATAAGAATAATAATCATAATAATAATAATAACAACAATCATAGCAATAATATAAATAATGATAATAATTAAAATAATAATAATAATAAAAATAATGATATTGATAATAATGATGATAATAATCCCTGGACTAAGGCAGTCAGCCTTGAGGCGCGTCTTCCGGGATGCAGATGGTGGCAAGTTTTTCGCGGGTGTATAGTTCCGAGACGCTGCGGCAGTCGGAGCTTGTGCCCGCGGGTGGTTGGAACGAAATAGAATAGTTTCCTTGGACAAAAACGCCGAGGAAAACACCTCGTAAAAAAACCTAGGATAGGATCCCGAATAAAACCTTCTCTGAGGAAATCCGCCACCAGTTCCGACCTGGTGAAAGCCCGGGTGATAGGTGTTACCTTCACGGATTCTGGGGGAGGCCAGAAAGGCGTCCAGAACGAAAGTGATGAGACAAAATCTGATAAAAAATACTCACAGAAGGGGTTTTTATTCCTACCCAGCCATGGACAAGGCAGGCTGCTAAGCACTAGAAGTGCTGCCAGCTTTTTTAGCAATAACTTCGAGATGGATCTGGAATATACCAGAAACTTTAGATCAGAACTTACTATGGAGCAGACAAAGTAGGATACCATATTCACAGAACTCGAGGATATAATCAGAGATACGGTAGAAGCAGTGACAACGACGTGCAAAAGTTGCATAAGTTTAAGGCTAGCCGTCAAGGGACTAGGAAGAAGATGGAAAACCTCCTAGAATATGCTGATGATAATCTGATGCGAATGACGTACACATCAGAAAAAAGGAAGAGAATCACACGCTCCATCCAATCTACCCGAGCCATCAGCAAGGGAAGCAACGAGAATCGATGTTCTCGAAAAACAGCAGACGACCAAACGGAATGAAGAGAAGGCAACATCACGACAGTGACGACACTGCTATGGAAGGGCATGTCAATGATCAACACTTTGTGGCCCTGGCTCGATGTATTACAGTGGGATCGAATTAAGTTTTCGGCAATGGAAATTCAGACTAGTTCGAAAAAAATATGATGTAGAGAATTCAACAATGCTAATGGATTTTAATAAAATCAAACAAAAAATATTTTCAACTAAGGCTTCTAAAAAAATGGTAAAAATTGTGAGACACGATTTTTCGCGTCGAAAACGAACAATAAGCCTTCAAAATAAAGTAAAATAAAAAAAATAAAAAAACGGGTTGCATCACATGTGACGCACCGCAGAAGTGAGAACTTCAAAAAAATGTAAGTAGTTTTTTTTACCGAGTTATCACGACAGCCTACTGGCCTAGTCGCAGGGGCCACTCACTCACCACCTATGTGCGGGGGTGTATTGCCGCACTTGTTTCCAACCCTCATACTGATACTATACCTAATCCATGGGCACAGTGTGAGTATCTCCGGTGAAACACCTTGCTAAAAACATCGTAGCGAAAAATAGGCATTTATAGGCTGACTGCGAGTTCCACACAGGGAAGGGGTTCGTACCCCCTTTCCCCCTTTTATCGTGTATCAAGGCATTCTGGACAACTTCGGATAGAAAAAAAAAAAAAAAAAGATAATAATAATAATAATTTGAACAACAATAATAATAATAATAATGATAACAATTATAACAAAAAATGACTTGAAGTACCACCACTGGCTCTTTTCAGGGCCATCATAAGTATTTACGTTCTCTAATGAACCATCCATCTCATCGTTTCTTCACAGGGCCATGTAACGTTAAACTACCTTGCCAACAAATACATCTTTACTACCATTTTCGGGAATGATTCGACGACTAAAAGATTATATAAAGCCAGCCACTATTAAACCACGCCAGTCATTCACTGGCAGACGTCATGAGCAGAGTTTTTCGCCACGAAGCTAGATACCCCGACTATCGACAATCCTGCATTACCCTCTCGACTCTAAGCATTCAAACAGGAATCACCAATCCTCTCTGAGGTTTGTGTTGGACGAACTTAACAGTGAAGCTATAATTGAAAAATAAACTTTAGCAAACGGGACAGTCTCAACGGGCAAGCATCACGAACCAATCTCCCCACCAGATTACAGAAACGACTTAGCTCTGCAAAAAAAAGGTGCTTTTGACACCAATGTCTCCGGCGTAACACCAGAAGACGTTGGTAAAGAGCTCTACAACTAGCTCTAATGCTTCAGACGCTGTAGTTTTCCTCACGATCAGTCTGGTGCTACAACAGCAGGCCAGAGAAGATCACCCAGAGGAATTCAGGCAGTTACATTTGCTGGAAACTTCAGTCAAGAAAGATTTTAGCTCATTGGTTCTTTTTGAGGCAATCGAACGTCAAACTACTTTGCCAACAAATACATTACAACTTAACAAAACTGACAAAAAACAGCCTTTAGGTCTCACAAAAGTTTTAATCATGCCTATAGTCATAAGAGAGCGAGTTGGAACGACAACTTCAAATGCTTTAAATGTTTACAATTGTAGGCGTCAGGAAACTGATGTAGAACATTTATTGGGATTGAAACATCAGCTTCAAAATCGACAACTAAAGAATTCATTATGTGAGAGATCAGATTTACATTATAACCCTGACAGTAACATTTAAATCTTCCAAATTTTTAAATAGGTAGTATAATATGTATTCGTATTTATTGTGACTAGAACACACTCAATTGTACGCCTCTTAGACTAATAAATATTATTTCATAACAAACCGTTAAGTGTTAGATTATGACTAAATACAGTGAATTGTATTGAATTTAAATATTTTTTAATCTTACTTACTTAATTCATAAATGGAGATTTTGTGAGTAATATTCATAACATCACTCATAAATACGGGCCGGGGGTGCGCTATCTCGCTTCTGCTCATGTGCAGAAGGTCGCTGGTAGGATTTTCAAGGAATGTGCGTTTACCGTGTCAAAGCAGGGCAGAGGGGGAAGATAAAATGAAAAATTCACATTCGTTACATATCTTCTCAAGGTCACAATTCTGAAATCGTTGGTTTACTTTGTAGCGCAGAACGTGCTTATAGAAGTAAATCTTAAAAAAACAATGTTTAATTGTAACTTTTTAATAATGACTCATTAATATTAAAAAATTAACATCGTTTTATTATTATAAAAGGTATTTTCAACTTAGTCGTATTTTTTTATATTGTACAAAATAATAGAGAGTTATACATAAATTTCTTATAAACAAATCATTAGTGTACTCTACAGCGCAGAACACGCCTATAGAAGCATAACTTCAAAAAGACTCACTGACATTGAAAAATAAACATTGTTGCCGTAGTTATACATGATGCTAACAGCATACAAAAATTCTTGTTTTTATATTTACTTACAGAAAAAATACATACTTTCGATTTTCACGTATTCAGTTTACAAAATATATAAAACTCACCACTATATAATAATTTAATACATTATTTGTAAAAAGTATAAAAGTTATGATGCCAGCCCTTAGAGTTCCGGTATGTTGTTGCTTAGTATATTACTTAATAACATGAGGTCTTATTTCATTTGGTCTAGCTGTTGTATTTAAATTAGCTACGACACCTCGCGACCGTGCATCTTTTATCAAATCCTTCCACATGTTATCTTTCTGGAAAAAAAATAACGTTTTTGTTAGTTTATTCAAGAAATGAAACTATGAGATATTTAATAACACAGACATACATAATTTTTTTTTTTTGTGGTAAGCAATTCGATATGAAGTAAGTTTATCAGTCAATACACATTTGGCCACATAATTATCCTATCACATCAGATTTTCGGGATACTTAAGGAGGTTCGGGCACTCTTCGGGGAGGGGTGAGCGGGTATGCGGGGGCTCCCATTAGACAACGTGTTGAAGTGAGTTGTACTAACCCTGCATAAAAACGTCCACCCACTGCATCATGATTAATTTAATTGTGTTTAACTCCTCAGTGCTCAAAGGTGAAACCATTAAATGTTATGAAAAAATTACGGTACATACTTTAAAGCAGCTAGTTTCCGATAGTTTTCATAAAAAAACTTGAAAATATGTTGTTTGCATGATAAAAAATAACCTAAAAAAAGTGGGAGGAGGCTCAGTTTTCGTCAACAAGAGTGTGTTATAAATTTTTGATAACCCAACTTTTCTTTGCACAGCATAATAGTTTGAGATCTTTAAAAGGGCTGGGCCAAGTTTCAGATCATGATTTCAAGTTAAATAAATTCTAGACGTAATTTTGTAATGACGTCTTGCTCCGTATAAAAAGACCAGCTGACAGCAGACGATGCTCGATTCTCTCCCATACACTTAGCATAGGACCCACTCGTGATTTTGTTTACGTTTGCACAGATATTTCTTCCAAATGTCTGATAAGGTGAATATTTTTGTATACGAGTGTCTTCCTCAGGACTTGAACTTGAGGTACAATTTTTTTTATTACGTCGAAAAGCATTTTGACATACTTACATACATGATCAAAACTTTCAGAATGGCCTTTCCCATAAGAGGCTATGTTATATTCGCACATTTCAATAATTTTTTCCTCAAGTAAATGCCTGGTAAAAAAATATTAAAAAATTTATGGAGATTTCTGACGTGTTAACGAATCATATATTTTTTTCCAAGCATGAAAAGCATTTTCAAACAATGCCCGTACCTCTTTAAACTCTTAATCGTTTTGTAACGTATTTTTAGCGCTTTTGGCCTAAAAATATCGATAGAAAATCTGACAACAGAATTATAAAAAGTTTACCCAAATATAAGACAAATAAGATAACAATTAAGTATGATGAAAATAAAAAATCTAGATATGACTACAGTTTGTGTGTTGATAATTACAACGGTCTAACTAATACCCAGTTTTTTTAGACTAATAAGTTCTATAGTACATGGCGTGTAGATGAAATTTCCAATTTTCAAGTTAAATGTTTCAGAAAATACGCAAGTAGAAGTTTTTAAAATGTTTTTCCGTATCCCACTCATGGGTATGTATAAGAATCCATACTCAAATCGTGGGCACACGAAAATAGTAATCTCTCCAAAAAAATATGTCTCAGCAAAAAATAAATAGTAAATACGTGCAATCTTAGAAAAGCTATTAGCCAGTGAGTTGAATCTTGTAAAACATAAATAAATAACTAAAAAAGTATTGCTTGTTTTACTTTTAATATTAAATAGGCTCGGTGTACCACGCCAACTGCGCGCAAGATACTATGATTACCAGCGTTGGCCGCGGTGGTCAAAAGTTTGCTGCCAACCACAACCTTCAGAGCGCTTCTTTATCAGCGCCACTTAATTAATTAATAAAATATTAACTCATAACACAAGCGCCTATGACCCGGTAACGCGGGGCGCTTACTGGCTACTCTATTATTTAATAAAATGTTAACTCATAACACAAGCGCCCATCACCCGGTAACCTAGGGAGCTTACTGGTCATTCTATAAATTAACAAAATCTTAATTAATAACACAAGCGCCTATCACCTAATGACCCAGGAAGCTTACTGGAAACTATATTAATTAGTAGATTATTAATTAATAACACGAGCGTCTATTACTACAGGTCGTTGTCATATTTTACAATTAATTAAAATATTAAATTGCTGATATCACAACCCCATAAAATAGTTGTGTAAAAATCCCGCTTTGGAAGCTACACATTTATACGTAACAGTACCAAAAAAAAGTGTTTTAATGTACATAATTATCCTAGTGTTATAAGGGCCTATTTATTAATAAAAAATAAATTTAGGAATCTTTTTAAGGTTTCTTTATTGTTAGAACACGTTGCATCATAAGTTGTTGCGTTTCTAATCATTAATATTATCAATAAATTAACTATCGCCCTTACTAATATCACACTATATAGTAAACTAATAAGAGCTTTCGTGTTTATTTATAGTTTATTATTTGTTGTGTTCAAAGACATACTATTCTAAAATCATTTGTTTTTTTGAATAGTGAATACAGACCCGGATCATCAGGTGGTAGGCGCTTGTGTTATACACTAACATTTTATAATTTAATAGAGTGACCAGCAAGCGCCCCGGGTCATTAGGTGATAGGCGCTTGTGCTATTAATTAACAATATTATCATTAATAGAGTGGCCAGTCAGCGCCCAGGATCATCGGGTGATAGGCGCTTGTGTTATTAATTAATAATCTATTAATTAATAGAGTGGCCAGTCAGCGCCTCGGGATACCGGATCATGGGCGCTTGTGTTATGAGTTAACAATCTATCATTTAATAGCGTGGCCAGTAAGCTCCTCGGGTCAATAGATGATAGACGCTTGTGTGTGTATATATGTATATATATCATATGTATACATATATGTACGACCATCGCGGCCATGATACTTACTGAAATCCGATGTTGTTAGAGGTGACATCGAAAATCTCGAAGTATACATTGCATTCATCGATAGTTTTGATGTAGTACTACTGTACTTCTTGATTCTAGATGTAAGAAAAATTAACATCCTAAATTCCGAAGTAAATATTTTAGATATGAGCTGTTCGGGAGCGTAGTGTTTTATATTAATCTGGCGCACTTACCTACACGATTAACTGCGCAACCGAACAGCGCATATCCAAAATACTTACTTTACTTTGGGATTTGGGATTTGAAGTTTTCATACATCTAGAATCAAGAAGTACAGTATCGCTACATCAGGACTACCGATGCATGCAGTGTATTCTTCGAGATTCTCGATGTAACCACTATCAACATTAGATTTCAGTATGTATAGTATCATGCGTGTGTGTGTGTCGTGCTACCAGAGCAGCCGCAGTGGAGACAGAAAGGGGTAGCAGGTGCCGTAAAATAATTTGCATAAGTATCATATATTTCATCGATTAAACAAACTTTGCTGTAAGTGATGTTCGATTGTAATTATATTAAAGTGAATCGTTCAAATACATGCCAAATACATTTTTCTTTTTTCCTTGCTAAATATCAAGGTGTTTAGAGTTAGTACTGAATTTTTTCACTAGAGGCCCCAGTGCCATGCACTGATGTAAAGTGTAGGGTCACTAGCTCCCTCTAACTTACACACACACACACATACACACACAGAGAGAGAGAGCTGATATGCGAAGCGAAAAGAGCGAGAGACGAGCGAACATATTGTTACGTCCAGCCCAACAACTAGGTTGAATTTACGAAACTTTAGCCCTGGCAACCTAATGTCGTGGAGTCAGGGTTTGTCCTGGGGTCTAATCGAGACAAAAAAATTTGACATCATGGTACGACTAACAAACACACTTACTAGGGCAAAGGAAGCGGGAGGAGACGGTCGGCCAAGGAACCTGAACAATAGTAGGTTGGTTCGCCATTGCGTATTTTGACGTCAAATCGCTATCGCGATCAGACCTCTGGGCTGCCCAGAACAAACACTGAAGGTGGCGGAGTTTATAAGGGGCAAGGCGTCCTGGCGGGTTGCCAGAACACGATTACTCCGAATGTTACTACTGGAATTCGTCCTGGCAGTAGCGTCAGAACAAGCTCCACAAAAAGAGGAAGGGAGAGGGAGTACGGAGAAATGCTTCTCAAAAGAAAAAGGGAAAATAGAGTAAAATAAAAGTATATGTTTTTTTTACTTTATCTCGAGCCACTCTGCTGAGAGAAGTGAACGGATGTGTGTGCGCGCGCGCGTGTGTGTGATGGCATGGTCGGGGCCGGTCGGTAGTGGGTGTTGTTGGTGAGTCTGAGGTGAGGAAAAAAATGCTCTCAGCCAACCCGGATGCGATGGGCCTTCCTGCCCGAGAGATGCGAATGGGTTGACGGAGATGTGATAATGATTTCCTTGAAACTAGTTGTGGCGGCAACTGCTTGAGCGGGACTGACTGTGGCGATTGCTGTTTACATTGCGGACTTGTCGTAGGTATATAACGGACAACGAAGAGAGAACTGGGAAGGTAGAACAATGGCGGAGTAGCAACGTGGGAACTGTAGGGAGATGAAGGGTCGAGCGTGGCATTATGATTAGGCGGTCGTACGTATTAATTTCTCCATCGCAAGGATGATTCGAGGGTGCGTGGGATGGGTATGGGTGTTGCTTATCATATTACATTTGTTAGTCTTATGTATAAAGACGGAGTTCGGATTTTTACATTGTCGAACTTCGTGACCGAGAAGCGACTATATAGAAAAAGTATTAATATTGAAACGCTACAATATAACACTTATCTCTAGGTGTTAGTAAAAAAGATTTTGTTTGGTTTTTCTTGCACGTGCGCGTCTCGCTCTTCATAGGTGATATCTCCTGGGGGCATATCAGGCTTATTATTTGAAACGTTGTTGAGTAAAAGACAAGAATACAGGAGAGCCAAAAGATAGCGGTGAAAGTGACGCTCGTGTTTGCCGCATGGTAAAAGTAGATTACATTAGTAGAAACTTAGCTGTATGATAATTAATATCTTAAGCCCAAGTATAGTTAAGCTTTTAAGCGGTGGAAAGTTCGTTGCTTTGTGGTTAAATCCCCGAGAGCAGAGTATTTTGGGAAAAAGCAATTAGGGAAAACCGTTGACTTTTGCATGCAATACGGAAATGAGAGTGACTAATTGGGGGAGGCAGAATAGTATTTTGGAATGTTCTGGTTAGGTAAATGTTGGTTGTGTGGTTCGAAAATGGGGAGAGGAAAAAAATGGATTCTGTGAGTTGGATGGCATCCTAAAAAGGTTAGTTGAGGATGGCATAACATGAGGACGAGACTAGCCGTCTATTTGAGCTTTGAGACGAACACAGGAGCCTTAGGGCCTTTCGTTTCGTCTTCGATAATTAGTTCATCTCGTTGGGACGGTGATAAAATTTCCTTCATCTCTGTGACTTGAGTTTGATCCAAAGTAAGTTGGTCCTCAAGATACTGTTCGTTTGGTGTCCTAGTGCGGTTGTTGGTATGGTAGGCATGTATGATGTTATGAGTGCTCCATGTGGCTCCGAGAATCTTGAGCGACCACCTGAAGACACGGTGGAGAGCATCCCTCCCTCTGAATATGATATTCAAAAACGACTTGATTAGTTGGATGCAGAATATTATGGCCGCAATACGTGCGCTGATGGAACCGAAATTTACAAACTTTTTCTAATATTTGTCGAGTGTAGACTCAAGCGATTTTGGTTAACGAGTTCTCATTGAGAAGCTTGAACAATGTGCCGTCCTGATACGGGACAGACTCACCGTTTACTTCCCTTGCGATGTTATTTAGTAGCGTTGTCGTTCGACTGGAAATATGGTCCTTTCGCGTAGACGCTTCAAATCGTCTTCTTTGTAGATACCCATAGTAGCTAGATCCGAGGGGCTGATGTAATGCCAGAAGAAATTAGTCACTGGTTTAATTAACGCTGGTGCATGAGTGACAATCGGCTTTGGAAAAAATCTTGCCTATGCGATATTGATTTTGAACATCGTCAGAATCATATCGTTGTAATCGATACGAGTCCCGAAACTCTGTAGAATGTGGGTCTTCACTGTCTTATAATATACCTCTCTTTGTCTTAATCGTAGTTCCGCGTAAGAGTTTCCGTCTTGGTCTACTGTCACTTTAACAGGAGTACATTTAATTAGGTGTACAACTTCACCAGCAACTACAGCCATGTGTCCTGGTTCCTTCATAATATTAAAAGAAAATTTATCTGGGGAATGTCAGGTGAGGGAGAGGATAGTTTTTAAGGTTTTACGTTCAAAATTGCAACGCTGGGTTGCAATGTCACGGTGTAAATTGTTAAGTTGGGTCCTAAAATGTTTTTCAACATACACAAAGTTGGAATTAACGTAGGTATAAATATTAAGATCTGCCGTCAGGGTTTTCATCTTTGCTGCAAATGACTTACCACACATTGTTTCGAAAATCGCGAGTTTCGGGTGTTCCATGGAAATTATTTTACATCCGCATACGCTTATTTTATCCTTACTTGTTAGAGCAAAAGCATTTTCTCGGGATTCAAGTGAATAAACAATATGGTTCTTGTCGAACGAGGTATCTACTAATTTTTTTGTAAAGCCCTCATAAAGGACGCTATAATAGGTAAATTTAAAATTATTTATGAGTAGGGGCTCCCAAAAGCTGTGGCCTCTTTTGAAATCAACGCAAAATTTATTTGAAATATTGCGAGTAAACGGGTGGTCTATGGAGAATCTGCAGCGGTAGCAGGTAGTTAAACGCGATGTCTGTTCTGGATAGATACCTGACAGCGCATATCTATGATTTTTCGAATGGTTTACATGGCAAAACGATATTCTCCGCTATTGACCTCAAAAAGGCGTTCAATCAAATACCTGTAGCCGTAGTTGATATACTAAAGACCGCCAAGATAATCACCTTCTTTGGGTTGTATAAGTATTTGTATGTCATTTTTGGTCTGAGAAACGCAGAAAAATTATTTGAAAGCTTCCTAAATAGTGTTTTTAATGAATTGAACTTCATTTTCGTGTACATTGACGACATTCTTATTGCGTCAAAAGATCTTCAGGAGCATTATACACATTTAAATGTTATTTTCGATTGCTTGAAGCAGCATCGTCTTCGAATTAATGTCGCCAAGTGTACTTTACGCAGTCGAGCAATTGGTTATTCTGGGTTATCTGATTAATAGTCACGGTATTCAGCCAACGGCGAAGAAAGTTAATGCTATAGTTGACTATCCTAAGCCTACGACGATTAAAGAACTAACGTTTTTTAGAAATGATTAATTTTTGCCATAAAAATCTTCCACATACTACCCATACGCAAGCCTCATTAAATGCGTATTTTAAAGAATCGCGAAAAACTGACAATCGTGTAATCGATTGGGCACCCGAAGCTGAGGGAGCATTCAATAAGTTTAAAGTAGACTTGGTTAATGCTACGTTGTTGATCTATCCATGGATTAATGCGAGGATTAGACTTGCAACGGACGCGTCTAAAAAAGGCGATAGCAGTTGTGGAGCATGAATCGCTCTAGGGCATCTAAGAGCCGTCAGCGTTTTTTAGCCAGAAGCTTTCCCCATCGTAGGCGAACTATAGCACGTACGATCGGGAATTGTTGGCTATACACAAAGCTATTAGATATTTTTTTTATATTCTGGAGGCGCGTGAATTTACAATATGTACCAATTATAAACCTCTAATGTATGCATTTAAATAAAAAATCGGATAGGACCTCGCCTCGACAAAATAGGTATTTGTCATTTATATCTCAATACTCAACGGATATTCAGCACCTTTCAAGCACTGATAACGTGGTCACGGATCCTTTATTTCGTGTCGACGCTTTTCGTTTCCACACAGCGATATCACCTGCTGAACTGGCTGCGGAGCAAGCAATTGACGACGAACTTGGAGAATTGTTGAAATCCGATAAAACAAATTTGAAATTAAAGCTACTTACTTGGATGAGAGATCCTAAATTGCCTATGTATTGCGAAATGAGCATAGATGCCCTACGTCTATACGTACAAAAAAGTTTTGTCGTAAGGTATTTGATATTATTCATGAGTTTGCCCATCCGGGACCAAAAGTACAAATCGCATGATGAGACAGTGTTATATTTGGCCAGTAATGCACAGGGATGTAAAGAACTGGTAAAAGAAATGTGTCAATTGTCAACAAAACAAAGTCACGCGTAAAGTATGAATGCTTTCTAGCCACTTCGTTGCCCAGGATGCACGTTTTGAGCATGTCCACATATATATTGTTGGACTTCCTCCTAAGCATGGCTATGAATATATCTTAATAATGATAGACAGGTTTTCCCACTGGGTAGAGACAGTTACACTTCATGAGGCTTCGGATTTTAAAGTGAGTAGAACATTTTTAGATTCATGGGTGTCTCGTGATGGAGGCACAAAGCGTATTAGAACAACTACGTATCACCCAGAGGCGAATGAGGTGGTGGAACGTTGGCATAGACAGTCAAATATAGCATTAAGCTGTCAAAAGAGCGATGAATAGACACGTACACAACAGTTTTGTTAGGCTTGCGTTTCACAGTCCGTCTCGATACAGATACGTTTCCAGCTGAGTTTGTATTCAGTGCGGCACTCCACTTGCCGAGAGAATTTTTTGCACATAGTGAATTTACGGCAGAACCAAATTTCTTTTTATAAGAATATCGCGAATATATAAGACAACTTAGGTCAGTACCTGTAACGCACAATTTCTCTCTGAAAACGTTTGGTATACAAAGGTCCATTTAAAGTTATAAATATAATAAGCGATCGTGTACTTAAAATTGAGGTAAATGGTTTACCACGTACAGTAAATATTGAGTTATTAAAACCTGCTTATTGCATAAATGAAAATATTGACGAAGAAACGCATAATAGTTCTACGAATAATGTCTCTATCAAACTTAAAGTCACTGTTAGGAAAACGTATAGTCGTAAGACTGATAAAAGTCAGAAAACTGTGCAATTCGTTCTAAACAATAATGTAAGTATGTACGGTAAAGATACTTAAGTTAAATGACATATCTCTCGCTCATATGTTAATCATCAATCTTAAATACATTAAGAAATAACGACTGAAAAGTTTTATAAAATGATGTAATTTTTGTACTAAGCGCACACTGGGGGGAGTACTGCAGAGCCACTATCTTACTCTAACTTAAATATATAGTTGATATGCAGAGCGAAGAGAGCGAAAGGCGAGTAAACATATCGTAAGTTTGAGCGTAGCACTCCGAATGTAACGGCTTGTAATAATCAGTACTAATAAAAACTTGTATCATTTTAGATTGAGGCATTCTTGTTCATTATTGACCTCATGCCCAGCATCCCTCAAGGAGTTTGTAGATTCCTCAAAGCCCATACACAGGGCGAACATCTACACTGATGGGTAGATCTTGTGATATACGCGTTTTTTTGAGGTTTTTTTAAATTTTATTTTGTTTTTTAAAATTTGTCTAATTTTTCAGGTTGTGGGCAATGATGTCCGTCATTCTTATGGGTAGATATCAGGATGTCTTTCAACGAGTCTTTTTAATATAATTACGATCGAATGTCACTTACAATTAAGTTTTTTTATCGATCCATTATATTTCATTCGTCTCGTTTGAAGACATACCAAATGTAGATGTTTAGAGGACAGGAAAATAGAAACTATGATGAGAAATATACGTGTGTATTGATTATGTCCTGCTTTATTCGTCATATTTGATAAATTTAATTCTTATCCAACTAAGAAATAAGTATTGACTGCAAAGTCTTGATTGCTTATTACAATAAGCTTATTATAGAACTTTGCAAAAGTTGTAGCCCACAGTTTTTCTAATCATAGATAAATCTAAAATTTTTTGATTGCTGCTGATGTCACTGCATGTCTCGTAGAGTAATGTAATAAAATTATGGTATCAATGCCACTTCTTTTCAAAATGTTTTTACCCTTATATAGGGTCTGCGAAATGACTGGTTTATGAGGCTTTTTGGTTGTAATCAACAATGTTTATTATCACTCCTTAAAGGGCCTGATATCTTCGTGTATTCCAGAATTTTTATATAGGTACATACATTCAAATTATTCTAGTATTGGAAATTATAAGCATGGGCTGAAACCTATTTGGGCCTGGCGTGTTGACTAGATCTGGGTTCTCAATTTCTATTCCCCCTTTCCTAAATACTATATTATCTAACTTGATAATCGTGAAAGTCTGTATCTTATGAGCTGTGCTCAGAGGCAAGAGTGTAATAGTTTTTTCATCGAATTCGTAGGGGGTTAATTTATATAGGGAATACATCGTTTCAAAGTAGTTAATTACCAATGTAAAGTTTCGGTGGAGGAGGTTTTAGCTTGAATGTATTTTTCAAAAACGCTTGACCATCTGATCTTTGCCAATTCCATTGGTTGATATCTGTACCACTGCGCCTCTGATGTTGTTTAGTGTACCGTAAGAGTTATTGAGATTCTGAGGAATAACTTTAGGAAATTTTTTCTTGTTGGGGTATGGAATTTTTCTGGATTCCCTTTGAAGAAGATCCTCTAGTACTTCTGGCCAGTGATGTTTGGATAACGTTCAATACCTCACTTGGTACTTTCTTTCTTTCGAAGGCCTTCAAAATACAAACCCTGCTATTAAAGTCAGGTGTTGCGTCTATTTATAAATTTTGTTCCTACAATCAGATAATAGTAATCTGTCGTGAGGATCAAAACTTGTAAGTTCTGTTATTATTTTGGAACCACTATTATGCCTTTGTCTGTTCTCTTCTTATTTTGTTTAGAAAATTTTTTGTATTATGTTTGCCCACTTGATGGTGAATGCGTCTACCTAAACTTCTTGTCTTTAAGAAAGGTATCTTGCACGTTTCTTGTTTTAGCTATTCGCAAACAAGTCGACTTCTGGGTCATCAATGGTGTTTTTTTTGAAATTTTTTAAAAACATGAGGGGTTTGGGGTTGGGGTTCGGGGTTTGCTTATCTACATCGTCGTTTTTTTAAACGGGACAAGTCGTCTGCATTTACATTTTCTTTGGATAGGATAATGAAGCGACACTACAAATTCCTCTCATTTGAGTCCAATACAAACTCTGTTTTTCTTTGTTGTCCCCTCTCCACATCATAGCTCCGGAGTTTGCGAGCGGCTCGCTGCGCCACCGCATCCACGGAAAATACCCAGTTTTTGACATCAATTTTTCGCGTACTTCCAAAATGTCAAACGAAACGACGTTTAAGTAGGTTGTAGAGTAACTCTCTACGAGTATGATGCCGTTTGAAAAATGGCAATATGTTGAAAAACCAGCCACGTCCAACTTTTTTACGGAGGGACCATTTTTTGCTTCTTGCAGCGGTTTGCAAAAAGTTTGCAAACGATCTTCTTGAAATTTGGTGTGGATGTAAGGGACACAAGACATACCTTGTATTCAATTTTCAAGTCTTGATATTTAAAGGAACGCGAGTGATAGATTATAAAAAAAAAAAACTGTCCTATGAAGCACTTTTTTCCAAATTGCGAAAAAACGGCTTAACCGATTTTATCCCACCGAAGCTCATTTTCTTTGTCTTGAAATTGCGCATCTTTTTTACCACCAACAAAACTTTTCGACCGACTCTCCAGTTTCTTCCTAGATGCGAAAAACTACTCTTGGCTACTATAACCATTTTTTTGGACCGTTAGCTGACACAGTTTGGAGTCTGAAACTATTTAGATTTGTTCTGAAACTATTTAACTACCACCCAGATTTTTTTCGCGTTAGAAGCAATTTTTTAAAAATAACCATGGTTTTTTGCTAATTTTATCCTTCAAATGTCCGGTTCGTTTCGTCTGTGACACCCCATCCGATGTCCGAAGCGTCGGTATATATTTTTAAGGCTAAGTTGTTGATTTTTATCGATTTTCGCCTATCTGGAAAGACCCTAAGCTACCAGTCCACATCCAAGACTATTGAGCTTGGAATAATCATTTCGGTATCCCAATTACAGAATGACTCCTGTTTAATGCAAAATTTTTTTTCTTTTTCGAGAGATCTATTGTAAATGAGCTCATATTGTACAGCTGGGCAGGCTGCTATTAGTTTTTCAATAAGTTCCTTCCAATAACCCAATAACCCAATAACCCAATAACCCTTAGGCTTCTCAAAAGTCTCGGTAT